>NW_011942149.1:470100-470247 GCF_000187425.2 Metarhizium robertsii ARSEF 23 | reverse complement strand
GCGCTCCTCGTTTGACGGCAAGGTGTCCATGGTCCGGGCCCGAGAGTACTCGGTGCCGTCGCACCTCTCCGACGCCATCAGCTTCATCAACCCCATCTCCAACTTCATGACGCCGCTGCGGGAGCCCATGACGCCGCTGCCCGCCCG
>NW_011942149.1:469739-470000 GCF_000187425.2 Metarhizium robertsii ARSEF 23 | reverse complement strand
GACCGACGCGCCGGCGCCGCCTGCTCCGGCACCGTGACGCCCAAGTGTCTGCGCCAGCTGTACAACATGCACTACAAGGCCCCCGGCAACTCGTCCCAGGTCCGCCTCGGGGTGAGCGGCTACCTCGAGGAGCACTCCAACCACGCGGACGTCCGGGACTTCCTCCGGCAGCAGGTCCCGGAGCTCCCCAGCTACGACTTCAAGGTGGAGCTGGTCAACGGCGGCACCGACCCCCAGAACCGGCCGACGGCCCGCCCCCCC
>NW_011942149.1:417058-469710 GCF_000187425.2 Metarhizium robertsii ARSEF 23 | reverse complement strand
GACCTCGAGTACGTCATGGGCCTCGGCTTCCCGTCCCAGGTCACCTACTACGCGACCGGCGGCCGCGGCGAGAAGATTGGCGACGACGGCAAGCCCGTCACGGGCAAGAAGCTCGACAACGAGCCGTACCTCGAGTTCATCCAGGCGCTGCTCGACAAGCCCGATAACGAGGTGCCGCACGTGCTGTCCGTGTCCTACGGCGACGACGAGCTGTCAGTGCCCCGGCCCTACGCCGAGCGCGTCTGCGGCATGCTCGGCCTCCTGACCAAGCGCGGCACCTCCATCATCCACTCGACCGGGGACGGCGGCTCGGCCGGCGGCCGCGTGGGCAACTGCCGCACCAAGGACGGCACCAACAAAAAGGTCACCATGTCCACGTTTCCCGCGTCGTGTCCGTGGGTGACGGCCGTGGGCGCCACCACCAACACCGCCGAGCCCCCCTCCGGCGCTGGCTTCAGTTCCGGCGGCTTCTCCCAGTACTTTGAGCGGCCCGCGTGGCAGGCGGCCGCCGTGGACAAATACGTCGAGGAGATCAACGGCCACCTGGACGGGTACTACAACGCCAGCATGAGGGCCGTGCCGGACATCTCGGCCGTGGGGACCAACTTCCGGGTGATTGTTGGCGCCCGCCGCAAGCTCCTCGAGGGCACCAGCGCGAGCGCGCCCGTCTTTGCAGCCATGATCTCCCTCGTCAACGATGCCCGCCTGAGAAAGGGGAAGCCCTCGCTGGGGTGGCTCAACGAGATCTTGTACTCGGACAAGGTGACCTCTCTGCTGCAGGACATCACCAAGGGCCAGAGCTACTCGTGCACCTGGGACAAGGTCAGCCCCGGTGGCTGGCCGGCCAAGCAGGGATGGGACGCAATCACCGGCCTCGGCGTGCCAAACGACTTTGCCAAGTTCCTCGAGGTTCTCGAGGACGTGTGATGGCTACGGGGGAGAGATGCAGTGAATTTGTAAGAAGAAAAAAAACGTAGTAATGCCAGTTCTCTAATTTGCCACCATGCCATCGTCTTATGCATATATGTATATCTATGTAATGTACACGCTCCATGTGATTTATATGAACAAACCTCCCGACTCTCTCAACTTGATCGGCAGGCAAAGGGGCTGTGAGCCGAACCGTCGTTCGTCTCTTTGATCTGCGAAAACCAAGTTAGCCCACTGAACAAGCGCAAAAAAAAAAAAAAAAAAGACGAGGATTTTTTCCAGACTTACAATATCAACAATGGTGGAATAGGTGCCGGCAACAAGCGTCACGGCGCCAATGACGAATGCCACGATGCTGCCGAGGCTGATGAGCAGATTCCGCCCGGAATACCACTTTCCCTGGCAAAGCAGCTTGAACCACATGATGGCGGGGATCCAAAACGAGAAGCCCGACACAAAAAGCGCCGACGCCAGGGAGAGCAGGTCGGAAAAGATGGGAATGGCCTCGGCAATGACCCACGCAACGATGGTGAAGATGGTAACGAGGCCGATCCACGACGCCCAGCCCCGCGGCGTCTTGATGTACCGCAGGACCGAGTTCTTGAACATGCGGCCGTGAATGTAGCGGAGGGCCACGGTCGAGTTGATGGAGCCCGAGATGAAAATGACGGGCAGCGCGATGCCAAACGCAATCTTGGAGATGAGCGGCCCCGCCGACAAGAGGGCGGGCGACTGGACCGACGGGCCGATAAAGGCGTAGCACAGGGCGCCGGTGAGGGTGTAGATGGCAATTTGGATCAGGCCCGAGGCCCAGATGGACTTCATGTAATCGGTGGGTGTGTGCATCTCGTCCATGAAGGAGAACTGGCCGATGGCGAAGCTAAAGGCAAAGATGATGTTGCTCACGGCCACAAACGCCTGCGAAAAGGTCACGCCCTCCTTGGGCCAGGCCGACCACCCGACGCCCGACAGGCCACCGGGCCCGTCGCGCGCCTGGATGCCCGTGGCGATGATGGTGATGCCGACGGCGGCCACAATGGAGCCAAAGTCAATGTAGCCCAGGATGGCGACCTCGGTGAAGGACGGCGGGATGGCCAGGATCAGCAGGATGATGGCCGACACCGCCGAGAAGACAATGGAGCAGGTGCGGCCGTCGTTGAGGTCGCTGAGCGCGATGCTGCCTGTGAGGGCGTGCGACCCGACCACCATGACCAGCTCGAGCACCAGCGCCGCGCCAAACACCTCGTAGCCAAACCGGCCCAGCAGCAGCCTGCCGGCGTCGGCATAGCTGGCCGTCTCCGGGTACTTGAGCTTGACCTGGCCGACGAGCCAGCTCGTGAAGATGGCAATGAAGCCCAGCGTGATGGTGAGGAAGACGCCGGCAAACATGCCCAGCGTGTGGTATGCGGCCGGCAGGCTGAGGGCGCCCAGGGCCACGGCCTCGACAATGGTGACGACGGCGAGCCGCTTCCATCCCAGGCGGTGGAAGTGGGCGTTGCCCGCGGCCGCGATTTGCTTCAGGCGGTCCTGGTCCATTTCCTCGCTCGTTTCGCCGAAGATGTCGGTGTCGGCTAGGCCCAGCGGATGGCTTGGGGACGACGCCGGTGGCGTCGCGGCTGACGGCTTCCCGGAGTCGGCGCTGGCCTTGACGGCGGCAGTGGCAGTGGCAGGCGCAGGGGTGCTGGTGATTTGTTCAGCCATGATGGGGAGAGAATTTTCGAGAAGGGTGGCGGGCAAAAGAGGCTTCGAGAGAAACGATCCTCAACCCAGCGGCAAAGAGGAAGCAGCTTTGGGAGCCAGGCCAGGTTGGGAGCGACGCCGACACATCTTTAAAAAGACTGGGTGCGACGAACAAATGTCAATTTGCCCGAGGGTCTCCCGTTATCTAAAGGGCGTGAAGAATTTTCTGAGAGGGCCGTGGAAAGCCGAGTCATGGAGACTCCATGTTGGCAGAGATAGCGGATGGGCAGGGGGGTGTGGCGCGTATTCTGGGCCAGATGGATGGGATAGGCGCATTTTCGGCTGTTTCTGTGCAAAGAGAGGGAAGGGGGGTAAAAGGAGAGAGAGAGAAAGAGAGTAGACGAATTGTTGGCAAACCCAGGCCACGTTGGTGTTGATGCAGCTTTCCCTCCCGCTTGTCTCTCCAAAGACGGCCGGATCTCTCCCCTCGTTTGCGGACGCAATGTGACTCTTGTTCCATCTTTGTCCCCCAACAAACCCCAACATGGAGAAGACCCCAGCTGGAGAGAATCTCGAAGAGTTTGCTCGTGGTCCCATGTAGGTCCACATCATCTGTAGCAACGGATCCGCACTTGGATAATAGCTTATTTCGAGAATTAGTCATGACAACGACGCGGTTGAAGATTGGTCCGTTGGCGACGGGATTCCCCTGGGTACGGCAGAGAGCATGGAGGCGTAATGAAACGAGGGCGGGTTTGCGGAGATGGACTTGATGCGAGATGTCGTCGTGGTGGTGATACGAAAGCAGCAAGACGAGGGCCCGGCTTTGCATTCCACACGAGAGCACCCGAGACGGGCTACGCCTAATGGACATGTCTCACCCATTTTCTGCATGCGCCCGGCTCTCGTCGACGCAGCCCCTGCCAAGATACCTGCGGCATGTCAGAGAGAGCGAAAGAGGAAACCAAACAATGCGCGTGGTTCGTACCGACTAGTGTCGACACGACCCAGACAGCAGAGCATTGTACCAGCTTGGGCCGACAACAGCCACAAGAAAAAGTCCATGTCGATACAAAAAACACAAATCGGCAGTTGCGAGTTGATCTGCGGCACCGCAGCGTCGAAAGCTCACAACCGTCCGGCATCTGCAGAGCCTCGTCCAGTACGCCCTTTGCGCCGGGCAAATGTATCCCAACATCACACCACCGGCGAGTGCACAGCCCACTCTTTTAGTCAATGTTTTTACGCGCTGCTGCGTCGTGACCCCGACGCCGGCACGCCCACCCCTGCCAACGGCGGCTCCCCAGTGTCGAGCGGTTTGATTCCGCCGGTCCTCGAGCGGGAAATGCCTCGCCGCGTCGTCGGCAGACGGGGACAAGCGTCGTCGACATGGCCGGAGCAGCTGACGCAGTGCGCAGTGATGGCGTGCACGAGACGACGGCTTCGGTCACGGCCCTGCTGCGATGCGGGACGCGCTCAGGCACGACGAACCGACAGCCGCGATTGCGAGATTGGCGGGAGACTGCTGATGCTGAGGCCGTCGTAGGAGCCTGTACTGAGCCCAGGATACGGGGCTACGGTGGAGCTGCTGCTGACGGCACGATGATTCCAGTCATTTCCTGTCTGGAAGATGCCAGCCAAGGGCATCAGCGACGGGAGACGAGCCGTGGTGTCGCCCAGAAGTTGGGCCAAGCTCAGACAGTGATAAGGTTTGGCCTGATGGACGGAGTATGGAAATAAATTGGCAAGAGGGTGCCTTTTCCTCCTGGTCTGATGCACATACACGTGACAAGGCACCACCACCAACCTGATTAAACACTTCAACTAGCGTCCGGTGTCATGGCATGCATATCGCGGCGTTCATGTCTAAACTACAAGCCGACTCTCTTCTGGGTGCCACAGGGGAAACGCGACGCCTTTCATACGTGAAAAGGGGTATAATATATGATATATAATATAGAACTGTTGTTCTGAGCTAACCAAATGCCTTTGCACGCACATACACAAAAAGAACCTCGAATACTAGATCTCGACCGTTAAAAAAAGTCATTGTACGTCAACATTCAGTCGTACGCATCTCAAGAGAAACCGTTTTTCCCCCTCCTCTAGTCGTAAATGCCGTCTCCACCATGAGCCAAGCTCGCCCGTCTTGTTGTACACTGCCCGCCCCGTCTAGGCCGTGACCTGCGCGGCGGCCGCGAGGGGAGCATTCTCAATCTGCTCAATGGTGGTGACGCCGGGGACGGCGGTGTCGACGGCGTTCTTCTCAGCGGCCTCGGGGTACCAGATGGTCCTCTGGCCCGGGCGGATGTTGCCCTGGCGGTCGTACAGGGACCGGCAGCGCACGTACTTGTCGAGCTTCCAAAAGTTCTCGCGCAGCTGGGCGGCGATGCTCTCGCGCTTGGCCTTGAGCTCGGTGGCCTTGGCGCCCGTCGGGTTCGCGATCCACTGCTTCGTCGTCGCCTCGAACTGCTCGGCGAGGTCCTCGCGGGCCTTTTGCAGCGCGTCGCGCGCCGCCGTGTCCTTCATGGCGTCGTTCTCGCCGGGCACGGGCTCCTCGTACACATAATCCCAGTCCTCGTCGCCGCCTAGCTCTTTAATAATCTGCGACGGGTGGATAAACTCTTCCAGGTCCTTGCGGCCGTAGGTAAAGTGGACCTTGGCGGCGACGACGGGGTCGAGCCAGGCAGAGATGACTTTCCAGATGCCTATTTGCCGGGCGGCGTGTTAGTGGAAGCTGGTGAAGACGGGGGGGGGTTACGCCAATAGGAGGGGATTCACGTACCCTTGAAAACCCACGGGGCATTGTGGATAAGAATGGCGCCGAGAGACTCGGGATAGTTGGCCTCGAAACACTTGATGATGAATTTGACGGGGACGTAGTCCATGTTGGCCAGGGTGAAGCTGGACAGGTCAAAGATAAGGGTGGCCGTCTCGACCGGGGGGTTCAGGGCCAGGCGCGCCGTCTCGATGAGATAGGTCGTGTACCTCTCCAGGCTCTCGACCGACTGGTCCGAGGCCCTGTGCAGGCGCACGCGGACGTAGCTGATGGGCCGGTTCTGCCTGTCGGTGCCGTGGATGAAGCTCTTGCCTGTGCGGATCTGCTTCATAAAGTCGCGGGCCAGCGCCTTGCTCTTGACCTCGCCCTTTTCCTCGTCGTTGACGAGCACCTCCTCGCCGTTGGCCATGATGTCGGCGTCGACCTTGGCCTCGTTGTGCCGCCAGTTCATGGCGGAGAACATCATGACCAGGGCCCGGTTGACGTCCCACTTGCGGGCGCGCAGGAACCGCAGGGCCAGGGCGTCTGGGTGCTCGTGCTTGACGGACCCGAGGACCATGGCGCGCAGGGACTCGGGCGTCTGCGTGGCCACGACCTGCTGGAACTGCTTGACCAGGCCGAACTTGTCCTCCTCGTCGCAGGCGATGAGCTTGAGCGCCTCCTCGGGGATCGCGGGCGCAGCCGGGGCCTCGGCGGCGGCCTTCCACCCTCCAAACAGGCCGAAGCGAGACTTCTTGGGCGACTCAATCGACGGAGCAGCCGGGGCGGCCGCCTTTTTCTTGCTGTGTTCCTGGAGGATGTCGTAGAGCTTGAAGACGGTCTGCCAGAGCTCGCGGAGCTTGGCCTCCTGCTCCGCAGTCAGGTTGCCAACATGGCCGTCGGGGATGGGGGATGCCATTTCTGATGATGCTAGGGAAATGCTATGAATAAAATATATGTATACGGAGCGTAGTCAAGGTTGGAGAAGGTCTAACACGGCCGCAATGTTAGCATGCGTGTCATAAAAGGGGGGCGCAGAGCATGCCACTACACAAAGGGACGCTAATTTCTTCTCCAAGGAGCGAGAGGCGTCCAAAGACAATGTACTGCCAGGAGGTACAAAGGCTTTGTCCCAAAGATGTAGAGGGTGAAAGAGAGGTTTGAGTCGTGTCGGGATGGGGTTGCTGTGGGTTGGTGGCATTTCACTTTTTTTTTCCCTCCCACAAAAAAAAAAAAAGAAAAAAAAACAGCAAGCAATCGAATAGACCTTACCTAGTAAATGAGAATGGAAAGAAAAAATGGCCCGTCCTTTGGAAATGGGACGCCGCGTCTGCCAAGAGAATGTCAACTATCGCACCCGTGGTCCACAAGATCATACACACGGGTTTGGATTCCTCGACGGCCGGTCCAGGCACGCCCGGGACATTTATAACAACGGGCACACGGCCACATGTGCATATGAAAGAAGACGGGCAGGGAGGCTACCGAGGCTGAACAAAATGTGATGAACAAGACAAGACAGGTGTGGGCGGCGCCAGTGCGTTTCTGCGCGCGAGCGTCGTCGTGCGTCCAACAAGGACGAGTCCAAAAATATGCACGCCAGAAAAGGGCCAAAGATACGGCGAAGCTTGCGATTGGATGCCGGCGAGCCTCAGATGCGCGTCATTGGATCTGGCTGTTGGGGAAAGCGGTCATGGATGGGGAACTTGATGGAGATTTGTCTCGATGGAGGCGGGGGAGGCCCCAAATGTGCGGGGAGACTCGGGGTGCGCAATTCCACGGGCCTTGATTTGCTCGACGACGATCTCGACTTTCAATGTTGCGTCTGGTCCGCCTGGCCAGTCCGCTCGCGCTGAGAGTTAGTCTGTGCTGGTGCGGGGGACAGAATCATCATGGGTGAAGATTTGGAGGCTAGGGAAGCAGAAAAACACACGCAACCCACAACCCCATACTTGGTCGCAGCCAACCATCGAACCCGCACCCATCTCGGCTCCATTCTGCGTGACATTGCGCCATGAACGGACACGGCTCAACATACAGACTGCTTTTCGCGCAATTCCTGCGATTTACATTGACTTCACATGTGGTCCCTGTTTCCGAGAACTATATCTTACTCCATCTTTTCGCCACCCCGCAACCAACTGCGCCAAAATATTCATGCCAAAGAGCACGTCCATCTCTCGTGGTCCACTTTGTCCCGGCTGCTGCTGCTGCTGTCCATGGCCGTGACCGCACATGTCCCATTTCGGCTCATGTTTGCGCAGCCCGATTGTTTCAGGACGAAACCAGCCCGTTGCGGCTTTTATCAGCGATGAGCCAGCCATGGGCTATTTTTGTAGAGTACCAAACACATCCGGATCCTACGGGACTCGTTGTTGGCCAACTGCCTCGGCTGCCTCGTCCGCATGATATCACTAGTCTAGCACGCACCGATTGCGCAAAGTCCTGATGATGGCTGTATTCTACAGTGTACAGAGTACAGACGAGTATATACATGTCAGCTGTATGTAGGCTGAAAAATGCTGCTGCCCATCTTGCGGCAGTCCGACGGCCCCGGAGATGCACCCAACTGCCATCACATACCCGTGGCAGAATAATCCCATGTTGTAAAGCCGCAGTCTAGCCCCCTGTAATGACGGTACAAGAAAGTGAGTTGCCCCAAAATGCCGAAGCCTTCCGCGTTTCTGAAGTCCCAAAAAAAGCCCGTCTAATGGCATCCCACCCCAAAGTCCCGGCACACCTCCCTCCCCTGCGCCTTTATATTCTCCACAACCCACAGCCGCGAGTTGGAAAAGACAAACACCTTGCCCGGGGCAAAGGCAAAGTTGTTGCTCATCTCGCCGACGTGGATCTTTCCCAGCAAGACTCCGCGCGGGTTCCATATGTGCAGCCCGTCGCCGCACGCCGCCCACACGTTGCCGCGCGTGTCGCAGTGCACGCCGTCCGGGAAGCCCGTGTCGGCCCACGCAAAGGTCCGCCGGTTGGCGAGGCGTCTCTTGTCGACCACGTCGTAGGCGTAGATGATGGACGGCTGCGTGGGCTCGCGCCCAAACTGCTGGCTGCCCGTGTCGGAAATGTACAGCGTCCGCAGGTCCGGCGAGAACTCGAGGCCGTTGGGCTGCACGAAGCCGTCCGCCACGACCTGCACGATGCCCGTGTCGGGCTCGAAGCGGTACACCTGCTTGGGCTGGCTGGGCTCAGGGCGAAAGTGCTGAAAGTAGCCGTAGTCGGCGTCGGTGAACCACAGGTCGCCCGTCTGCGGGTGCTGCCGCACGTCGTTGAGCGACGAGAAGCCGCGCCCGAGGAAGCTGGTCAGCAGCGGCTTGGACCTGTTGGTGTTTGGGTCGACGGCCACCAGCTTGGAGTCGTGCTCAAAGTCGCCCTCGTCGCAGTAGACGTGCATCGGGGGCGTCGTCGTCTCGTCGTGGCGCGACCCGGGGGGGTAGTAGGTGGTGCCGCCGTTGGCCATGGCCAGATTGGGGAACTGGGTGCTGTAGAATGGGTAGTCGTCCGAGTCGAGGCTGACGACGGTGATGTTGATGTTGTCCTCGAGGCTCTGGTAGTTGGAGGCAATGTACAGCGAGTTGTCTCGGCGGTTGTAGACGCCGGCCTCGTGGAAGGCTTCCCAGGGCAGATCCCACACTTTTCGAGCCCTGGCCTCGTGTCCAATGAGGTTGTAAAAGTCGTCGTGGTACGCGCGCAGTGAGATGGCTGGCGTGGACGAGTTGGCCGGCAGCAGAGAGGCAAAGTAGCCGGCATCGGTGGCCGCCGCCAAGAGGCTGATATTGAGGATGGACATGTTGTAGCTCCCCAGGAGTAGCTGCGAGATGAATCCAAACGAAAAGGGAATCAATGCCGTGGCCTCGTGGTCCGCAAACACTGGCATGACGTCGGATTTTGGGCCACGCCGGCCGGCGGGCGTCTTTTATCAATAGAGATTCAACTCGCGGCGGCTTCGACTCCCGTCTTTGTGGTCAAACGTTGGATTTGGTTTTCCTTGCCAACCCCGCCGATGTGCAGATTTACGTCGTCTTGCATGGATTTAGTGGGAGGAGTTTGGCTGGGCAGAGTCCACACCGACATTACCCTTTTCAATGCCTCGTACATTTGCGCCGGCAGTTTCCACGGTAGCGAATTGGCACCAAACCAATCTGGTAGGGCTGCTCCGTGCCGCGTGCCTTTTGCCCCTGGCCACGGAAAACAACATGACCAGCAAAAAAAGCGACGGCAGGAGATTGAATACGGAGTCGGCCAGACAGTAGCTAACCAATGACTGGCTAATGAGTGAGGCCTGAGTGGCTGCAGGTCTTGGAACCAACCTCGTGGTGCAACTCGCATCTCTACCACTGTGGCACAGCAGAGAGAGAGGAGCTGGTTTTCATGTTTTTTTTTTCCTTTCTTGGCCCAGTGATGACAATTCAACCGCCGTAGCCCGGATCGTTTATTTCATCTGCAAAATTCGGAAATAGTCGTAGTGATAGTTTTTCGTATATTGCAACTATAGACAAAACCAATGCAGGGCGTCATGGCCGCGCCAGCCGTGCTTCCGACGACAGCGACGAGGTACCGTCGGCGTCGTGCATCTCGTCGGCTGCGCAGCCTCCCAGCGAACTGTCTGCCGCTGTCGACGGGCGAGTCGGGGGCGCCGACCTCCCGCTGCGACTCACCGTGACGGCCGTCGTCTTGACAATCTCCGGAGGGCCGTTCTCGCAGGGTCGCTCTGCCGTGACTTGCATGCTGTACTCGGCGCCGGCGGGTGCCTGCGACGCATTCCTCAGATAGCGCTCCAGGGCCACGTCGGTCGACGCATCGTAGTTGACCGAGGACACGTCGTGGCCAGCCCGCAGGTGCTGGGAGAACTCGACCAGGCGGTTGAGCACGCTGAACTCGCACTTGAGCTTGACGCTGTACACCAGCGCCTTCCACGCCGTCTGCAGGTTGTAGTGCTCGGTGAACTCTAGGCAGAGGATGCTGACGTCGAGGAGAACAACAAAGACGTTGACGAGTATCAGGTGCCCCATGACGCGCCGCATCGACGACGAGGCGATTCCGCGCTGCATCTTGAGGAGCCGCGTGGTTTCGACAATGTACAGGCTCGAAATGACAACCTCTTGCACAAAGAAGACGGTCAACTGCAGCTTTTCGAAGATGGAGTACGGCTGCTCAAACGGGCCCGGGTCGCCAGAGTTTGTCCCATACACCAGGACAATGACGGGGACGCTCAGCCAGACGGCGTCGAATATGATCATGGCCAGGACGAAGCGCAGACGGCGCGGGTGGTGCATGACAATATGCAGGCGCGAGTAGAGCACCAGCGACTGGCCGTTGATCATGGCACACCAGCCGACGAGGATGAGCGTTGCGTGCAGATAGCCGAGCTGGTTGGGGTGCACATGGCGCAGGAGGTAGCCGACGGCGTTGAAGGCGATGCCCCAGGTCGAGCAGGTAAAGCTCCAAAAGTAGAGCCCCCGGAAGCGCTTGAAGGTGGTGGCGATGAGAAAGTTGAGCTCGACGACGTTGTAGAGGGCGATGCTGATGAAGACGATGATGAGAAGCCAGTCGGAGCTGTACGACTTGTCCGTGGCCGGCAGCCCTCGGCCGGCGTCGACGCTCATTGCGGCTGCACGAGAGTCAATGGTGCCAATGGAAGCCTCATGCCAATCAAAAAATCTCGCGTGGTTTTGCTCTCCATCAATCAACCTCACATCATGTCATGGCAACGGACGGACGGAAACGTGTTTGTTGTTGGTTTGGCCGAACGTGCCCCGTCGAACCTTGTGGTAGTTGACGTTGACAGAAGCGCAAGCAGAGCCGCCCAGAGGTTTCTGTTTTTGCTTCCAGAAGTCGAAGCCCCCCCGGCGGCCAACTGGAATGATGCCTCGATCCATGAGCTTGCTTCTTTGCGGTTTTCCCTCGACTCGTCGGCCTCTGGGCCATCAGGGGGGCGAATTATGACCGGTGCTAGGCCGGTTTCGTGCGTCGGCGTTGCAGTGTGGCTGGCCCTTTCAAACCTTGGCCTGCCTAAATGCAACCGAGATGACAGCAACGGGGGCCCGATTCGCAGATCTGCATTTCGAAGACGGCCACGGCGGTTGCCATCGTCAAGCCACGTTGGAGCTGGATGGTGAAGGCGTTTTGGCAAGAGTACGATTGGCATGTCTATCTGAGCCACGACAAAAGGTCGCGAAACAAACTGCTTCCCGTCCCATCCATGGGAGGAGACAAAGGTTTTTTTTTTTTTTTTTGCTTCTTCCGACAGGCCAGAGGGTAAATTGCACAGCATGGCCGTTCCGTCTGGACAGCAGGGCTGCACGCACGCTACTGCATGGCATGAGTAGCCGCCATCTGCGGCGCTGCTGCCCCTGTCTTCCGGCAGAGTCGGCTTGGATGTCGAGACATTGAAGACGGCGGCGTCTACTCTGTATGTCTCATGGCATGGCAGTGCAGGTGAGGCGTCTCCGCGAGACTGGCTGCTGCAACAATTGCAACGTGGAAGAAGTGCAAATTCAAGGCTGCCCACGTGTGGATCCTGATCTGCGTTGGTATGAACGGAGTAACTGCACATGTACCTAGGTAACTTGTTCCGAACTTATTCCGGAGTAGCCTCTTGGTAAAATTACTAAATATCAGGACATCTGGACGTGATGATAGGGCTGCCGCCTTGTTTACCTGCCCAGGCGCATGATGCAGAGTTTTTTTCAAGAGTCTGGCAACCTGGCTGACTTCCTAGGGACGTAGTTTCTTGTTTGCCGCGTCGTACCAGACTTGCATGGTGTGGCATGCGGGAGGTGTCCGGGCGCAACAGGGTCCGGTACCGAGCGCTTATCCCGTGTCGCGGCGAAGCCATTTAATCCAGGCATCAATTGGAAATGAAGACAATTTCAGTGTTAATTGTTACATAACATGGGCTTGTTTGTTGGAGCACCGGCCAGACATACGAATAGGACGGCTGTTGGCTGTTCAACATGTTGCAATATTCTACCCTGACGGCGCTTCTGCTGTAAAGTAAGCATACCGGATTGTATCTTGGGACTGTGCGTTAAAGACAATGCACTCTCATACGACCCAATTGAGCACTTACACACCGAGTTTATGCTGTGCCTTGGCAAGCAACAATATTGACCAGGGTCGCATATCATTCACCTTGTCGACGCATGGCATCATCGTCCACGCACAGTACTATTGTACCGACACTACAGCGTCTGTTTATTTGCCACCAGTATCAGAGCATGGAGACAGTAGACTGGAAAGATGTTTGAGCCAGTTGAGCGCATTGCGGCCGAGATTTGCGAATTCCACGCCAACTTGGGCTAGCGGCGTGGTATTTTGGTATTTCGGATGGGGTGAAGAAACTTGTTCCCCGTAATCTAATTCGACGGGACCTTTTTGCGCCTCCGCATCGGCCTTTTTCATCGGAACATGGAATGTGGCAGGTGTCAAATCGGCTATGAGCTGGGGACAAAGTTTGGCTAGCAAGAATACGAAACAATGCTTGGTAGACGACATCACGCTTGTGTGCACAACGCAATGTAGGCAAGCAGGCGCATATTGCGACTGTTTTCCCAAATCAAGAATGCCGAGCGCGTCAACGAGGAACTCTTGGTGGCATTAAAGTTTGGTCATGAAACGAGCGACGAAGACGACTGCAGCAGATATATTGCCATGAACGGCAACAGCACCAATCGGGCACCGCAGACGTATCAATCTCAAACCGGGTACGGAGTACACCAGACTCTGGGCTGTCATTCGCACGCTTTCCCTCGGCCGGGATTGGGCAGATGCCATACGCTGGAGCGTCTCGAAGCCCTCGTGCCTGGGATGTCTTGCCACGTTGCGGACCGCTCCATCTTGCGTGGGCCAGCGGCCAAGCCGGGGCAAAAGCAAAAAAGAATTGGGAAAAAGCACCCGAGGCGGCAAGTATTCGCCTTGACCATCGACTGATTCTTCTCGTGACGTAATTCCACGCCTGCAAATCACCTGTTGCCGCCGGAAATCACGGGAGACAGACTCGTACGATGCTGGGTGGATACAAACGGCGAGGCTGAAGGCGACGCGGGCATGCGCAGTCATGTCAAGATTAAAATGCCGGGGTAGTGTAAGCATTCTTTTTTTGTCTTCTTTTTTGGGATTCCAGAAAGGATAAAATATCAATGAGGGCAATCCATTAGTTGACGGCCGCTATTATTCAATGCTCCCCTCCGCTTTGGCCCTTTCGAGCTCTAACGTGTCGTGACCACCAAGTCTGTGATATCAAGTCGGGCAGTTGTCGCTTTCTTCCGGCTCATTTTCTTTTTTTTTTTTTTTCCCCTCAACGCATTGCCCATTGGCCGCTCTGTCGACCATGGCGTTGACCTACTCACAATGCCAAAAGATTCGCGCCACAGTGCCGGCGCTCAACGCCCGCGGAGAAGAAATCATCGCATCCTTCTACCAAAGCCTGCTGCGCGGCCACCCCGAGCTCCGGAGCTACTTCAACACGGCCAACCAGCTCAACAAGCTGCAGCCCAAGGCAATGGCCTCGCTCATCATCCAGTTTGCCAACAACGTGAGCCACATATACGAGCTGATACCCAAAATGGAGCGCATCTGCCAGAAGCACTGCTCGGTGGGCGTGCAGCCCCATCACTACAAAATCATGGGCGCCTACCTCCTCGAGGCCTTTACGGGCATCCTGGACCCGTCCATGACGCCAGACGCCAAAATGGCCTGGAACAACGCCTACTGGATGCTGGCAAACATGTTCATCGCCCGGGAGAAGCAGCTGTACAAGACGTTTGGGCCGTGGACCGACTGGCGGCCCTTTGACATTGCGGACCGCGTCCACGAGGGCGAAAACGTCGTCTCCTTCTACCTCAAGCCCCGGGACAAGAAGCCGCTGCCGCCCTTCATGCCGGGCCAGTACGTCTCCATCCGCGTCGCCGTCCCGGGCAAGGAGCACAAGCAGATCCGGCAGTACGCGCTGAGCGAGGCGCCCAACCCGGACTACTACCGCATCACGGTGCAGAGGAACCGGGGCGCCGCCGCCGCCGCCGACGACGAGCAGCACCAGTCAGCCTGTCCGTACGCAAGCCCGCCCGGCGCCGTGTCAAACCACCTCATCGACAGTGCCGTCGCCGGCGACACGCTCGAGCTGTCCCACCCGGCAGGGCACATCTTCCTCGACACCAAGAACCTGTCCAACGCGCCGCTGGTCCTCTTCTCCACGGGCATCGGCGCCACGCCCATGCTGTCGATACTCAACTTCACCGCCAAGGAGCAGCCCGCCAGGCCCGTCTCGTGGATCAACGCGTCCCAGGGCGCCATGCCGTTCCAGGCGCGCGTCGACTCGCTGGCGGCCCGGAGGAAGAACCTGAGGAACACGACCCTCGGCATCGCCCACGACGGGCACGCGTCGGCCGACTGCGACGGGCAAGACGACGCCCGGCTCGACTTGGTTTCTCTGCGGCCCGACGACTTGTTCCTCCGCAACGAGTGCACAGAGTACTTTGTCTGCGGGGCGGAGAATATCACGGTGCAGTTTGTAGAGTTTCTGGAAAGGCACGGCATCGACAGGGCGCGGATCCATTGCGAGCTGCAAACAGTAGCAAGGTACTAAATAATAATAAAAATGTTGCCAAAGCCCGTCCTGATATGTCGGTATGGACAGGGGTGCCCGGCCTACCTGCCGGGGCGTCCTTGTCGCGTGGAAAGATGTAAAGATGTCAAAATCGGTCTACCCATCTCTTTAGCTGCCAAATGGCTCGTGGAGACTCCAGATGTCGCTTACCTAAGAAAATTGTATGGCAGAAGAGGCCCCACGAGCCAATTGGCAGCTAGAGAGATGGGCTTGTTAACTGGCAAAAGCATGAAACTGCATCGAAAAACCCCAGTGCCGCTTGTAAGGGACTGACGGACATGTGGCCCAGGTCCAATCGCAACGATATAGTCGGGGGTGTAGAATTATGCATAGTACCCTGTCTGACGTGCTGTTCTTAATAAAGGACATCCGGAACGAGTTCCCTGGTCGGAAACCAAGGCGCCTACCCGGGAGCACAGAGCGCGCAAACATGATCTCACGAGGTGTGCGGAGGCTGGTGGGGGTCCAGCGGCCGGCTCAATCAACCGAGTCAATAGGAACAAAGGGGCTGAGGCGTATCTACTGCAGAGAAGACGTTTCCATCCCAAGACGGTGGCCTGTAGGCACTCCTCGCTTCCACAAACAGCAATTGTGAAACCGACGATGCACCATGGGGACCGTCCTGGGACGGCTGCTACCCCGGATTTTCTGGCTTTGTCCATCAGCATCTGTTGTTGCCGGCAGGACACCAGACGTTAACCCAAGACATGGGACCATTGCGAGATGAAAGGGGCGGCGACTCGCGGAACCCTTCACCGCAGCCAGATGGACTCGTCCTGGCACACGTCCAACCTTGACCCCTGCAATTGAACCGATCAAATTTAAATAAAGAGACCAGTTGGCACGATTCATCCGGTCCGTTTGGCGTCACGCTCGTGCGGCCGTTCCTGCGGGGCGCCGCGGTTCCCCAGACGGAGCCGCGGCACCACCCATGATGCCGCATCCGAGGCACGAAAGCTTTTATGCATGCTCTTTGTGGCCCCGTCGTCAAATGTAAACTCTTTGGCTGTTGTTTTAACCAAGGTGAGCGCGGCCCTTGCGGCGGACACAATATTCGTTGGCCACAGACGTGCGAAACAAGTTGACTGGGATCGCCGCTCGTTGCAGGAATTATAACCCCAGCCGTGGTCTGCGCGCCAACATTGAAAGCAAGAGTCAACTTGTTGCAAAAAAAAAAAAAAAAAACAGACAAAAACCCCCGTGTAACAAAACTCGACACCAATCGGCACGCGCGCCAACATGCCGTCCAAGACGGGTACAAAGCTGTCCATCCTGGGCATGCTCGATCTGCTCCCCGGCGTCGTCTCAATCGTCGCCGCCGGCCTGCTTGCCGTGCTGACGGGCCTGTTTCGGAGCCAAAAAGACGCGCCCAGCCTGCATCTTCACATTGCCTACGCCGTGTTGCGCAAGGCCACGACCAGACTGACGCCTCTTCAACTGCAGTGAGCCCGGCGTCCCCTCCCTCCGCGCACCTGTACAAGCTTCTCACGCTCCCTCCCAGATTCGTCTCGCCCCTGACCGACGTCGTGTACAAGCAGTATGCGCGCTCCGCCAAGATCAAGCCCGAGACGGTAGCCCTGGGAGCCGGCGCCCACGGCCACTGGCTCGGGAACAAGGACGCGGCCAACGTCCTGGTCTGGTACCACGGTACGTGCCCTGTTTGTTTTCCCTCCCACTTGAACCGAATGGCTGACGACACGCCCGACATCAAGGCGGCGGCTTCTGCCTGCCCGCCAACCTGGGATACTTCAAGTTCCTGCAGAGCCTGGTGGCATCGTCGCAGCGGGCGGGCCAGGACCTGGCCGTCTTCGTGCTGACCTACTCGCTGGCCCCGGGCGCGGCGTACCCGACGCAGCTCACGCAGGCCGTCGAGGCGCTGCGCTACATCCTCGAGGACACGGGCCGCACGCCGGCGCAGGTTCTCATCGGCGGCGACTCGGCGGGCGGCAACCTCGTCATGGGCGTGCTGTCGCACCTCGCCCACGGGCACCTGGCCATCCGCAAGCTCGACGTGGCCGAGCCGCTCGCCGGCGCCGTCGGCATCGCGCCCTGGACCCTGATCGGCGAGGACCACAGCGGCCGCGACATTTACCACGGCGGCGACCTCATCACGCCCGCCGTCGACGGGCCCTGGTCCCGCGCCTTCCTGGGCGCCGCCGACAAGGACTACTTTACGAGCGCGTCGACGGCGCCCCGGAGCTGGCTCGCCGCCTTTCCCGTCAAGCGAGTCCTGATACTCGGCGGCGGCAATGAGATCCTGCTGCCTGCCATTGAGGAACTGGCAGACAACCTCAAGGTACGTCAAGTCAAGTTGTTTTTGCTCGTCGCCAAAAAAAACCAGTTCCCTGCGCTGACACGGGCACCAGGCCGCGCTGCCCATCGTCGAGTTGTTTATAGGACACCGCGAAGCCCACGTCGCTCCCGTGTACAACATCTACGTTGGGGACAATACAGAAACACTGCAGGGCAAAAAGATCAAGGCGTGGTTGAGAGAAATATTATAGCTTGCATTGCCAGTGCGCCGGTTGTGATGCACCGTTGTTGCGCGCCCATTTGCGCCATCTCAGTCTATATAATGAAACGAACCTTTCATCACAAATGTAGCCGCCCAGTGAGACTAGCACGTTTCTAAATTTTGAAAGCAACCAGATAGCTCTATATTTTCATTTTCCTCATTTCGCTCGTCTCATGCGAGATCCATGGCCCTGCTCCCTCCGACCGCTTCTTTTCTCCGCTCTTTTTTTCTTGGGGGAAAAAAAAAAAGTAGACCAAACTTGTTGCACGGCATCTGGTCAACTGAGCCATGCCAAGGGCGTCGAACCGACCTTAAATCTTACTTGGGGAGAGACGCTTTGCCGGCTGCACGGCTGGTGGCCAGAGCTCCAGACAGGCCGAATTGTGATCCGACGCCGTTGATGCGGTGGACCGAGTTGAGGTTCTTCACGACAAGGATCTGGAAGCACGTGGCACTTCCCTGGCGGGAGGCAATGACGGACCAAGCGAGGAAAAGCTCCCAAATCTGCACCCTTGTCAGTCGCTGCATCGGGGGATAAAAAAAAATTGGACAAGGGGTCAACATACTCTGTACCAGCGCTGGCCGTACTTGGCCGTGATGGCATCGCCGTTTCCTACCCAGTTGCGGTACCAACGCCAGAGAGTGGCGGAATAGTGCACGCCGACGGTATCCACGCTGTATTTTTTTGGTCAGTTTTTGTTTGCCTCCCATATTTGCCTCCAAAGACGGGCGTCACGAACCTCTTGACCTCGAAGCCCGCGCTCTCGAGCGACCGGACGTAATTCCACAGGGGTGTCGAAGCATCGGCGCCTCGGAAGATGTACTTGTTGAGGAACAGGCCCCAGATGAAATCCTCATACTGCCAGGCCTGTCGGAGACCAGACAGCTGAACGTACATGGCGCCGTCGTCCTCGAGCATGTCGTAGCACTGGCGGAAAAAGGTGGTGAGCTTTCGAACGCCGACGTGCTCGCCCATTTCGAGCTGCGAGATCTTGTTGTACTTTTGCTTGGGGGCGTCGCGGTAGTCCATGCACAGAATCCGGCTCTGCTCCTCAGGAACGCCCGCGTTTCTCAGCACGTCATTGCCCCAGGCGGCGCCATTCTCGGCAATGGTGATGCCGGTAACCTTTGCTCCGTAGTTTACACTGGCAAACTTGGCCAGCGTGCCCCAGCCCGACCCAATGTCCAAAAGGGTCTCGCCCTCCTTGAGCTCGAGCTTCTCGCACACAATGGCCATCTTGTTGTCCTGGAGCTCCTCCAGCGTCTCTTCACGCGTCGTGTCCGAGATGATGCCGCTGGTGTAAATCATGCGGGGGCCGAGGAACCAGGCATAGTGATCGTTTCCGGAATCGTAGTTGGGGCGGATCTGCTCCATGTCCTGGTCCTTGGTGTGGAAGAGCACGTCGGGCCCAAAGGTGAGCAAAATGTACTTGAACAGATCCCAGGTGAAGCTAAACTTGGACCAGTCGTGGCGGTACTCGAGCACGTCCAAGACGTCGCCCTTGAAATCAGCCTTGCCATCAATGTACATTTCCGAAAAAGTCTGGATGGGCACTTTGTTGGCTCCGCTCCACTTGGCCTGGTCGGCGGCATCCTTGAAGGTCACGTACGACTCAACGGGGCGGCCAGGCAGCTTGACATGCTCATTGATGCGCGGGCTAAAGTTGGACATGTAGGTCCAGTAGGCAATCAGAATGGGGAAAAGCGTGAGAATGCCAAAGAAGACGGTCGTCTTGAGGCCGCCGCCCACGAAGCGGCTCAGGAAGTAGGGCACGCCCACCAGGAGGACTCCCAGAACAATGTTGGAGAAGCCCTCGCTCCCGGCGCCCTCGGCCGGCAGAGGGGCATTGTGGATGGACGGAGACTTGAATTGCAGTTAGCACAGGGCCATTGAGGTGGTTTCGTGGGCAGGGAGGGAGGGAGTCTGGAAGAAAATTTACGTGAGTGATGGGCACGCCACAATCGACCGCCTCAAAGGCAGACGGCGCCGCCTTGGGCGTCTTGATGTAGGTGATGTCACCCTCCAGGTCCGGCTTGTTCTTCATGGCTGCAGAGTGCGTGAGACGAAGAAGAGGTGCAAAGACAAAAAAAGACCTCGAGCAGCAGTCCAAGGTTGACGTCAAGGTCTGATGAGCCCTGGTACCGACGTTGATGAAAGGGGGTTGAAGCAGGCCCCAGCAAAAATCCCCCCTTGGCTTTGGCAGCGGTTTGCAAGACATTGACAGGCTGGCACCAGGCAACGCACAACAAATTGATGAGCCCCACTTGCCCATCACCAAGCGAAGCAGCTTTCAGCCTCGCGATTGATGGCCGCGTCTGTGGAGACGGACGGAGAGGTGCGGTGCCATGCCGGATGCTCACGTGACATGGACCACAGCCACCCGCCCGCGGCGTGCGAGGGAATTGGTCGCACATCCCACCGCATCTCCTACCCTAAATACCTTGCATGATTGGCCTCACTTTGCGCAGATGTCGCTCATGGACATTTACATGTCCTCTGGTAGATCCTGTCATGGCCGTCATTTTTGCCGACACTCGTCTTGGCGACTTTTGCAGGGATTCAGTGGCGCTGGAAACGAAATGTCAACGACAATGTTGTTGACTGGGTAGGGAAAGCGGAAATGGCCAAGCTTGAAGCCATCAACGGCTGAGGCCCCTTGGGCTGCTGCTACACTCAATTAGAAGCCCGAGCTTTTTGGCCGGGTCAATCGAAGCTGCTACAAGGCCAGCTGTTATAGCCATCAAATTTATCACATCTTTCATTCATTTTGCCCTCCGGCGGTCGCCTGCAGCGGACGAGCTTTCACGATTCACGCGGTTTACGATACACTTGCCAGTGAGTAGCTTCAGCCACCTTTTTATCAACGAGTTGCTGATGACATGTCTTGACCAAATCAGATACTTGGGGACGGCCTCATGTGAGAAAGCCAGCAGCAACAACCAACTTACGCTAGCCAAGTTCATGGCAAGGCACTCAAAGAGCTACCAGTGACCCCTTGTCCCTGGCATCCGTTGCCTTTGCCGAGGGGCAAATCCAAAACAGCTACGACAGTGATCGGCAGAAAAAACACATGCTAGCCCAGTCGATGTAACTTGGGCAGCTGAGCTGCGTGACGAAAGGAAAAACCGCCACAACTACCAACACAGCAACAAACACTGCCGACGGCTACAAACCGGGCATTTGTTGTTTCAAACTTGTACTACGGAGTACAATCTGCCCACGGCAGGCTCCACGCGGCCCGGCCAGTTCGAGTGCACAGATGTATTGCCGCAGCTCAGAAACCATGTCCTTTGCGTGCCTTGGGCGGATTCCTGGGATATAGCCAGGGTTGAATCGCGAGAATAACTGATTCTATTATTTTGGCTTCGACAAGCCTCTATGTGGCAACTAGCAAAAAGGAAAAAAAATACACTTGGTATACTGTGGAATTAATTACACGAGTCTCCAGGACTCGGATGACATGTCCGGCAGCCTCTACAGAGCCAGAGCGAGCCACGCAGCGCCTCCCAGGACGCACTCAACAAGGCCGAAACTGAACCTGTCCGCTGCAGCCGTAACGACTGGAGGCGAAGTAGGTCTCGTACAGTCGATTCCGGTGCCATTTACAATGGGGCACGGCATTCCTTGCGACGGGGTCGTCGTGACGCCTGGTTTGGGTGGACTTGCACTGCAGTCGCCTTCACCGCCAGTACAGCCTGGAGGGACACCTGGGGTAGTGGGCTCGGGCTGAGGCTTGGTCTGGGTGCAATCGTCGCCGCTTCCCGGAGTACACGGTGTGGGAGGCACTCCGGTGTTTGTTGGAACGGGCGGGTTGGGGAAGCAGGAGCACACTGAGCTGACGCCCATGCTGACAGACGTGGCAGACTCGGGCGGACAGGCAGTCGAGACACATTGTTGCACAAGCATGGACAACTGTTCCTGCGAGCCGGGCTTGCAGAAGCACCCAAAGTCCTTATCACTGCATCCGACCTGGGAGCCAGCCGAGGAGAAGCAGCCGGTGGCGCATGGGGGGATGGCAGTGGTGACGTCGATGCATTCTGTGATCGTCGGTGTGGTCGGCGGTGCAGTGGTTGGCGTGGGTGGCGGCAACGTGACCGGGGGAGGGCTGTTATTGGGTGTTGTTTTGGTGATGAAGCTGCTCTCTGGGCCTTTGGGAGGCGTCGTATCCGGAGGAGGAGATGTCTCGTTGGGAGGTGTAGTTTCCGGGGTAGGGGTGGTCTCGTTGGGAGGTGTAGTTCCTGGAGGAGAGGTTTCCTTGGGAGGCGTTCCCGGGGTAGCAGGTGTGGTCTCCTTGGGTGGTGTTGTTCCCGGAGGAGGGCTCGTCTCTGTCTCGGGAGTTGTAGCTGGGGGAGGAGGAGTTTCCTTGGGAGGCGTTGTTTCCGGGGTAGGGGTAGTTTCTGTAGGTGGTGCCGGGGGAGAAGTTTCTTTGGGAGGCGTCGTTTCCGGAGTGGGGGTGGTCTCCTTGGGCGGCGTTGTTTCCGGAGGAGGGCTCGTCTTTGTCTCTGGAGGAGTTGTCTTTGTCTCTGGAGGAGTCGTCTTTGTTTCTGGAGGAGTCGTTTTTGTCTCTGGGGGAGTCGTCTTTGTTTCTGGGGGAGGTGTACTTGGTGATGATGTCTCTGGAGGAGAAGAAGTCGTCGAAGGGGAAGTTTGGGATTCGGGCGGCGGCACAGAAGTTGATGGTGGTGGCTGAGTCTCGGTGGTTTTCTGTTTTTTTGCGGACGCATCACACACTTTAGCTCCCGGCCTCGAGTTGATATTTGCGTCATGGAAAAGGGCCTCACCTTGCACTTGTCCTTGAGGAAAAACTCGAGCTTCTTCTTCAAGTGGCTCTCAAGCTTCAGGCCGCCAACAAACCCGGCAATGCTCTCCGCTTTATCCACCAACTTGCACAAGAAGGCAATCTTTTGGGCCTTGAGGCCTAGGAGCCCGCCGGAAGAAATATCTCCAAGGATTTCGTCAAGGCCCAGCGTTCTCTCTTGGAGAATGCCACTATTGGGTGGCTGAAAGTTTCCTTGAACGGCGGCCGAGGCCAGTCCAAGGACCAGGGTGAGAACCAATGGCCGCATTAGGGTGACGCAGGAGGTCGTATTCTGCGTGAATTATACAATGGACTTGGGACTCCTGGGCTCGAGGGCAGTGTCGACAACTACACACGCCTTGTGTTGCCCTTTGTTTTATTTTTATTTTTATTCTTAATTTTTTTTGGACGACTCGACACAGGATCATTTTATAAATCCCCAGACCAGACGCATTCCACAGCTAATTCCCATCTGCAGACATGTATCAAACACGCGCGATTCATCGACTCGTTTGGTTCGTCTCCGTTGTTCGTCCCGAAGGGATTGTATATACTGGATGAAACTGGCCTTTGCAGCGGACAGAGTTGCACGCAGGCCATGGTGAGACTTTTCGTCTGGGCTAGGGATTCGGGCGATAGAAATCTGGCCATGGCAACTGCATCAAGGAGCACAAGGCACGGTCGGATGCGCCGAGCACAAGCTGAGGATAAAACAGTGGTAGGACTGACGGGCAGATTGATCAAGACTGTGCCAAGTGCGCTAAGAGATCCGTGTCAGGTTCGTGGAGCCGTTCCCTCGACTAGCCAGGAACAGGCGTTCGCACTAGCTGGCGGTTTTTCCTGTTCCTTACCATGCCTGGACGTCCAAGCGTTCGGGACATCGGATATTTCTGCAGGCTGGGCCCACGCGCGAACCTTAATCGGCCCAGGAACGGGCGCCCGAGAGCAGTTCGGTGGCGCACAGCGAGGCTATATTTGCAGCTCGGGACCGGGATCTGCCATCGACACCAGATCGCGGGCGCCCGGTCACGAGCGATGGCCCAGCCCTTGCCATCCTTCCAATCTTACCTAGTGTTTCAGGCCTGGCCATGCGTTGCTGCGAGAGGGCCCTAGTATAATCGGATTGAAGCGATCGCGGGCTTTGTTTCCTTGGATTTAGACTTTGCGCAGGCATCGGCACCCAGGGCGGGCTGCTCGACGCCCAATTTGGCAACATGATGGTAAACATGGAGCCAGTCACACCCACCGCATCGAACGGTATCCTGGTCCAGCGCCATGAGCTCACCGTACTCGGCGTCGAAGGACTGAGCTGAGATTGTGCAGCTCGAGTCTGTGCGATGACTTCATGGCCGCTATTTTCGACTAGAAGAAAAGATAGCATGCAAACAAGTCTTTTCGCCGTGCTTTTTCAGCATATATATATATTCCCTTGTCGTTGCGTTCTGGTTGCCGGAAACTCATCTGTATAATTCACATTTGCCAACACGGCACATTCCTCTCGCTTCCACCCCCCCCCGAACCTTGCTACATTCGTTTCGTTAGATAGTTCGCCATGGTGCGGTCTCTGATCGTGGCCGCGCTAGCCGCTGGCTTCGCCAATGTGGCTCTGGCACACAACATTGAGGTGCCCCCTTGCGGCCAGGAATGCAAAACGCTTGAATACGTTGGCTGTGTCAAAGATGGCAACCCCTCGGCCCTCATCATGCGATCGAACCAAGATCAGGGCCAGATGACGGTTGAGAAGTGCGGTGCCGTCTGTAAGGGTGTGTTTGGCCTCTATGCTTCCCCGACAGTTCGTGTCACAGGAACGAAACGCTTACATGTTTTACACTAGGAAATGGTTTCCGATACGCTGGCCTCAAGTACTATGGCATCTGCTTCTGTGGCAACACCCTGGGCGGCTCGCCCGCAGACGAGGGCTCATGCTCGTATCCCTGCAGTGGAAACAACGCTCAAAAGTGTGGAGGAGACTCGACGCTGTCCGTCTGGGAGGACAAGACCTACCCCAAGAAGCCCGAGGAGGTCTCTGGTGATGATTACAAGGCTATTGGCTGCTACACTGACGACACAAACAAGGGAAGGACCCTGTCCTGGCCCGTCAACGTCGACTCGGCTTCCATCACACCCTCGTCATGTATCGCTGCCTGCAAGGCCAACGGATTTGCCTATGCCGGAACCGAGTTTGGAGGTAGGGCCCCATCGTTCGAAACAAGCTTAAAAACATCTTTTTTATCTCACGCGCTAACATTCTACATCAGGTGAATGCTGGTGCGGCTCTTTCCTGAACCCGGCCACCCAGGCTGTCGATGCCTCGCAGTGCAACATCCCTTGCCACGGAGACAGCTCTGTATCTTGCGGCGGCCGCGGTCGTTTGACCGTGTACGAGGCCAAGGTGCTCATTTCTACCGAGCCTTGCATCCCCGTGCCGCCCCCCGTCTCTACTTCGGTCGCACCGCCTGCCTCTACCGCCGGCCCTGGCACATCTGCAGCATCATCCGCCCCAGGCTCCTCTGGCGCCCCCGGATCAAGCGTGCCCGCTTCCAGCAATTCCGGTGTACCTACTCTTCCCGGAACGGGTGTGCCGTCTGAGTGCTCTGCCCCGCCTACTGTCACTGTCACCGTGACGCCGTCTTCCACTGGCCCTGTGCCTACTGGACCTGCTTCATCGGGTCCCGAGTCTAGCGGTCCGGGTTCGACTGGTCCTGGCTCGACTGGCCCGGCTTCGACTGGACCAGAGTCTAGCGGTCCTGCTTCAACTGGCCCTGCCTCTACCGGCCCTGCTTCGACTGGCCCAGAGTCCAGCGGCCCTGCTTCTACCGGTCCAGCTTCTACCGGTCCCGAGCCCAGCGGCCCTGCCTCAACTGGCCCTGCCTCTAGCGGTCCTGGTTCAACTGGGCCTGCCTCGACTGGACCGGCTTCCACCGGTCCTGAGCCCAGCGGCCCTGCCTCTACTGGCCCTGCCTCTACCGGTCCTGCTTCAACCGGCCCTGCTTCCACTGGCCCTGAGCCCAGCGGCCCTGCTTCCACCGGTCCTGAACCCAGTGGCCCAGCCTCTACCGGTCCCCAGTCCTCCTGCCCTGCTTCAACTGGACCTGCTTCCACGGGTCCTGAACCCAGCGGCCCAGCTTCAACCGGTCCTGAGCCTAGCGGCCCAGCCTCTACCGGTCCCCAGTCCTCCGGCCCTGCTTCAACTGGACCTGCTTCCACGGGTCCTGAACCCAGCGGCCCAGCTTCAACCGGTCCTGAGCCTAGCGGCCCAGCCTCTACCGGTCCCCAGTCCTCCGGCCCTGCGTCAACTGGCCCAGCTTCCACTGGCCCCGAATCGACTGGCCCCGTGCCAACTGGCCCGGTTCCCACCACTACGCCAGCTACTTGCACAACCGTCGTGACCGGCAGTGACTGTGGACCTGCTCCCACTACCGCTCCTAACCAGTCCACTGGTCCCTACACCTCTGGCCCAGTTCTTCCCAGCAGCGTAGTTACATGCACAAAGACGTTGACTGGTAGCGATTGCCCGCCTGCTCCTACCGGAACTGGTCCTGTGCCTACCGGTCCCGAGACCACTGGCCCTCAGCCTTCTGGCCCCGAGACTACTGGTCCTCAGCCTTCTGGCCCCGAGACTACTGGTCCTCAGCCTTCGGGTCCTGAGACTACCGGTCCCGTGCCTACCGGTCCTCAGCCTTCTGGCCCCGAAACCACCGGCCCCCAGCCTTCCGGCCCCGAGACCACCGGTCCTGTCCCTACTGGTCCCCAGACTACTGGCCCTCAGCCTTCTGGCCCTGAGACCACTGGACCTCAGCCTTCTGGCCCTGAGACCACTGGTCCTCAGCCTTCCGGCCCTGAGACTACCGGCCCCCAGCCCTCCGGTCCTGAGACCACTGGTCCTCAGCCCTCTGGCCCCGAGACCACTGGACCTCAGCCTTCCGGCCCCGAGACCACTGGTCCTCAGCCTTCCGGCCCTGAGACTACCGGCCCCCAGCCCTCCGGTCCTGAGACCGGTCCTGTCCCTACCACCACGCCTGCTACTTGCACAACTGTGCTAACTGGCAGCGACTGCGGACCTGCTCCCACTACCGCACCAGGCCAGTCTACTGGAATGGGATCTTCCCCATCGGGCCCGGCTCCTACAGGCCCAGCTCTGACAAGCACGGTTATTACATGCACCAAGACATTGACTGGAAGCCAGTGCCCACCTGCTCCCACTACCACGCCCAACCAGTCTACTGGACCCGAGACTACCGGCCCTGCTCCTACCACGACACCAGAGACTACCGGCCCTGAGACTACTGGTCCTCCCGAGACCACTGGCCCAGAAACCACGGGCCCTCCCGAGACTACTGGTCCCGAGACTACTGGTCCTCCCGAGACTACCGGCCCTGCTCCTACCACGACACCAGAGACTACCGGCCCTGAGACTACTGGTCCTCCCGAGACCACTGGCACAGAAACCACGGGCCCTCCCGAGACTACTGGTCCCGAGACTACTGGTCCTCCCGAGACCACTGGCACAGAAACCACGGGCCCTCCCGAGACTACTGGCCCTGAGACCACTGGTCCCCCTGAGACTACTGGCCCAGAAACCACTGGCCCTCCTGAGTCTACTGGCCCAGAAACCGGTCCTCCCGAGACTACTGGCCCTGAGACCACTGGTCCCCCTGAGACTACTGGCCCAGAAACCACTGGTCCTCCTGAGTCTACCGGACCCCAGACTACTGGCCCAGTTCCTACTACCACGCCTACTATTTGCACAACCGTCGTAACTGGTAGCGACTGCGGACCTGTTCCTACAGCTCCTGGCCAGTCCACTGGACCTAATCCTACCGGCCCGGCTCCTACCATCATTACATGCACAAAGACTTTGACTGGTAGCCAATGTCCTCCCACACCTACCACCACACCTGGACAGTCCACCACACCCGAGACTACCGGCCCTGTTCCCACAACCACACCCGGACAGTCTACCGGACCCGAGACCACCATCCCGGTTCCTACCACGACGCCCGGCCAGTCTACTGGACCTGAGACCACCATCCCGGTTCCTACCACGACGCCCGGCCAGTCTACTGGACCTGAGACCACCATCCCGGTTCCTACCACCACGCCTGCGACGACATGTACAACCGTGTTGACTGGTAGCCAGTGCACACCCGCTCCTACCATGCCTGGCGAGTCTACCGGACCTGTTCCCACGGGCCCTGCCACGATTATCACGTGTACCAGCACATTGACTGGTAGCCAGTGTCCTCCTACACCCACCACCACGCCTGGACAGTCAACCACACCTGAGACCACTGGTCCGGCTCCCACGACCACTCCTAACCAGTCTACAGGCCCGGTTCCTACCACCACGCCTGGCCAGTCTACCACTCCCGAGACCACTGGTCCAGTTCCCACTACCTCGCCTGTCACTACATGCATCACTGTCATAACTGGTAGCCAGTGCACACCTTCTGCTACCATGCCTGGCGAGTCTACCGGACCTGTCCCCACGGGCCCGGCCACATGTACAAGCACATTGACTGGTACCCAGTGCACGCCTACTCCCACAGGTCCTGTGTCCACGGTCCCCGAGTCTTCAACTCCCGCCACCACGGTTCCCGCATCATCCACTCCGGCTACCACGGTGCCAGAGACCACTGGCCCTGTTCCTACCACGTGTACAAGCGTATTTACTGGTAGCCAGTGTGTACCTTCTGCTACCATGCCTGGTGAGTCTACCGGACCTGTCCCCACGGGCCCGGCTACTTGCACAAGCACTTTTACTGGTACTCAGTGCACACCTACTCCCACAGGTCCCGTGTCCACGGTTCCCGAGTCATCGACTCCTGCTACCTCGGTTCCCGAGTCGTCAACTCCCGTTACCACGGTTCCTGCATCGTCCACTCCCGCCACCACGGTACCAGAGACAACCGGCCCTGTTCCTACCACGTGTACAAGCGTATTCACTGGCAGCCAGTGCACACCTTCTGCTACCATGCCTGGTCAGTCCAGCGGACCTGTTCCCACGGGCCCGGCCACTTGCACAAGCACCTTCACTGGTACCCAGTGTACTCCTGCTCCTACTACCACTCCTGCTACCTCTGTTCCTGAGTCGTCGACTCCCGTTACCACGGTCCCTGAGTCTTCAACTCCCGCGACTTCAGTTCCCGAGTCATCAACTCCCGTTACTACCGTCCCTGAGTCTTCAACTCCCGCTACCACGGTGCCCCAGACGACTGGCCCTGTCCCGACCACATGCACCAGCGTATTTACTGGTAGCCAGTGCACTCCCGTGCCTACTACACCTGGACAGCCAACCGGACCTAATCCCACCGGACCTGTTCCAACAGGACCGGTCACCTGCACGAGCACCTTTACTGGTAGCCAGTGCACTCCTACTCCTACTACTCCTGTTTCCACGGTTCCAGAGTCTTCCACTCCCGTCACAACTGTGCCCGAGTCCTCGACTCCTGTCACCACGGTTCCCGAGACTACAACTCCCGTCACCACGATCCCTACCATTCCCGCTACTACGGTTCCAGAGACTACTACTCCTGTCTCCACGGTCCCAGTAACCACCCCAACTACACCGGTCCCGATTACATCGACGCCAACTACACCAACCACGGGCTTCAGCACCACGACGCTCTGCACAACCACCGCCACTACGACTCCGGACTGCGAGTACCAGATTGGAGACTGGTGCGCTCCCCCGGTGCCAGACTGGCACGACAAGCTTGGCTGCATCAAGTCGGCCGCCGTGTGCAAGCTGCAGTGGGCTTCCTGCTTCAAGAAGGCCGGTCTCACCGGCGCCATCGGCTGCTTCAAGTACGTCGAGTTCTGCAAGTCCATCGAGCTCTCCTGTCTCAAGTGCGTCCTCGGCAAGTGCGACAAGAGCGACTGCAAGCCACCGACCGTGTCCGTCACCACCATCGTCACTCCTTGCGTGCCGACGGCGACCAACCCGCCGACACCACCACCCACCGTCTGCCCCCCCAAGCCGACCAACATCTGCAAGGACACTGGCTCCATCTGCGGCGTCCCGCTGCCCATTGTCAGCTGCAACGACGACAAGAGTCAGTTTGCCGCCGCGCCCTTCAAGCTTTACAACGACGCGGATACCAGCAAGTGCCCGATCTTCCCGCACCCAGAGGTTCCCAACGCTTGCGCCGAGGCCTGCAAGGAACAGTACGACCAGTGCACGAAGACCAGCCTCTGGAGCTGCCACGGATTGAAGCGCTCCGAGTCTGCCTTTGAGGATGACTTTGTCGCCCCGACCGCCAACGAGGGGCCTCACCGTCGCACGCTCGGCCTTCTTACGCAGCTCAAGTGCAAGAAGCAGTACGCTGCTTGCGTGGCCGCCAACAAGAACATCGACACGTCCAACCACTGCAATTCTTGGGAAGGATGCTACTAGAGAAGGGGTTTTTGCATATCTTGGTGATGAGGCATCATAATATTGGTTTTTCATATGGTTTATAAACACAGCCCCGAGTGGGTTGAAAGTATTCAAAAGATACATAATTGTTTCTTTTTATTTTTTTTCTTTCAAATTGTATGTAAATGTTAGTGTAGACAATTCATCAGCTTTGCGTTTTAAATTTCAGTTCCAAGAGTGTGACTTGCGTCGTGATAATTTGGATCCCGCGTCTCGTTTCTATACTTTGGAGTGTACCTCGCCTCTTTCAAATGTTACCTGAGTGTGTCTGTATTCCACAACGGGCAAAACAATCAATCTGCTGTGAAGTTACACTGTTGGATGGAGCTTGGAGTAATAAATAAATGCATGTATGTACATGGTAAATACCAAGAAAACGGCTTGTTGAGCTAAACTACTATTTCGGCAGCATGCATACACCCCGTCTCTCACTTGTGCCAGAACTGGACGTCGTTCCAGGTGATGCTCAGATCCCCCGTGCCACTGTTGGTCGCGTACGCGCCAATCTTGTCGTAGAAGCTGCCGCCTGGCGCGTTGTCGTCGCGGAACATTTCCTTGCCATTGACATAGACGCTGAAGCGGTGGTTGTTGGCATTGTGGACCGTGTTGATGCGGACCGTCGCGCCAACCTTGGCGACGCCGTCGGCGATGGTCTTGCCCCCCTCGACGTTGTATAGCCGACCGCCTTGCTCGACACCCATGATGAAGTATGGGCCGCTGTTGCCATTGAAGGTCTGCTTGATGGAAATGCGCGAGCCAGACATGGAGTTGATCTTGAACTCGCCTCCAAACTGGTGAACCCCGGAAGTGTAGTCGTCCTTGTATCTGCGCTCGGCGCGAAGGTGACCATTGGAGCATCCGGATCCGCTGGTGTCGCCATTGGGAGACTTGGGAATGGAAAAGGTGTTGCCGCTTACTCTGCCGCCCGCGCACTGCTGCTGAGAGTAGTCGGGGTGATCTTCCACCCAGTTTCCGCTCTCGACGGGGGTCCCCGCCAGTGCGAGAGAGGCAGCAGAAAGCGCAACAAGAATTGTGTTTCCAAGCATGGTGGACGGGTTTGCTGGGTGGTGATGGGAAGAGTGTCTGACATCCTGTCCATCGCTGGAGCTGAGACTCCGTTTTTATAGTTGAGATCATGCAGGCTGGGTGCTCTGTACTGAAAGGACAAGTTGATCATTGGTGGAAAAAAAGAAAAGAAGAAGAATCTGGGATGACAGTAAGCAAGCTGCATTTCACCCGGGTTCTACAAACTTTGGGGGCAATTCCAATGTAACAGTACGGAGTAGGCCGGCAAAGCTAATCTGGTCCGATCTGAGCCAATCCATTCGCCACTCCCAATTACAAGATGCCTTCTTTTTTCGTGTTACATTACAAGTCCATCCTGACAACTTGCATCTGGCACTACCGACCTGCTGTTGAGGTCTCACGCGATCACGTGATGACAAACGGCCTCGCGTGCGGATGAAAATCCATCCGCACTTTCCTCTTCCTCGTGTCTTTTTCTGAGAACAATCAAGAAACATCGGAATAGAGCATGATTTTGCAATCCTTGCCTTTACACGTAGCCTTTCCATTCCCGCAAAGCCAATCTGCGCATCATGTATGCTCCACCCTTGCCTTGACATCGGATGATGATGATGCCGACTCTTCTGATTCTTCACCGCCCGCGTGCGTGCGAGGCAGTGATTGTGCGACTCTGGGCGGATCCCAAATGCTCTTGGACCTGAAGAAGATTTCGTCAATCTCCTCCAAGGACCGGCCGCTGGTCTCGGGGAAGAAAAAGTACACACTCGGCACAATGGCCGCGTTGAGGACGGCAAACACAATGTAGTACCGGTAGCCGATGGTGTTGAACCCGATGGGCGTCACCTCGGCCAGCAAAAAGTTGAAGATCCAGACGGCGGCCGTCGACACGGCGCTGATGGCCGCCCGGAGCTGCAACGGTGCGACTTCGGTGGCGTAGAGAAAGGTCAGGCCCGCGTATCCAACGGTGAAGATGAACTGGAAGACGAAGAGGCAGACGACGGCCACGACCAGGGCCCCCGTGCTTCCCCCTGCCGACATGGTCCCCGACAAAACGGCCATGCACACGGCCATGCCCGCCGCGCTCGACAGCATGAGGACGCGCCGTCCCAGCCGGTCAATGGTGAAGAAGGCGAGGGAGCCGCCAAAGGGCTGCGTCAGGCACATGGCGGCGGCGAGAATGCGCGACTTGACCGGGCTCAGCCCGAGATACTGCTCAAAGATGGTGGTGGCGTACATGGAGATGAGGTTGATGCCGCACATTTGCTGAAACATTTGTCCCGCGGCCGCCAGCACCGTCCGGTGCAACATGCGCTGGGGCCCGTTGCTGAGCATCGCCTTCCAGGACAGCGTGCCGCAGACGGACAGGGAGAGCTCAATGTCGCGAATGTCCTGGGCGATGCGGTCGTCGTCCGGGGCCACGTCGTTGAGCGCCGCGAGGACCTGCCTCGCCTCGCCCTGCCGCCCCTGCTTGACCAGCCACCGGGGCGACTCTGGGAGGACGCAGACAAAGACCATCATGGTCAGCAAAAGCGCCGCCTGGACGCCGAGGGGGAAGCGCCAGGAGATGGAGCTCGTCTTGACAAAGTAGAAGCCAAGGTCGATCCACAGGGCCGCCGAGGCGCCGGCGCCGAGGAAGATGCCGTCCGTGACGACGTGGGCGCCGCGCCTGGCCGGCTTGGACATTTCCGACTGCCACACCGGCACCGTGGCCAGATATCCGCCGGTGCCGACGCCCAGAACCACTCTTGCGACGACCAACTGGGCCAGGCTGAACGACGAGGCCATGAGTGCGACGCCGGCCACGGTGATGGCGGAGGCTAGGAATATGACGCGTCGGCGGCCCAGCTTGTCCCCGAGGTATATGCAGGACAACGACCCGAACACGCCACCGACGGTGAAGAGGGCGACGACAGTTCCTGCCGCCGAGTGTTATTCTTGTCACGTTTGCCTTTTTTTTTTTCAGAGGGTTTGCGTGGCGCGAGAGAGGAAAAGTATACCCTGGATGGTGGCGTTGTCATGCTGCTCATTCCCCACGGTGTTGATCGTGTCTAGCTGGGGAAACGTCTTTACAAACGAGTCGAGCGTCAACAACCCGCCCGCAACACTCAGGTTGTATCCGTAGCAAAAGAATGCCGGGCAAACAACAAGCCAGATGATGGCCCGACTCAGAGAGGAGCCGCGGAGGCCGAGATGGGGAGCCATTGGGTCTTGCCGCGGCGGTTAGTATTCGCAGTTTTGATGGGGATGGGATTGCATTATATATACATTATGGCGTCACATCGTGGTAACCAAGCAGTTGGGATTCTGAATAGACATCCCCTCGCCTCCATCGTCTCTCCGCAAGACGGGCTGATCCGCCAGATTTCAAAGCCTCCGCAACTCGAGTCTCTGACAACAATCCCAGCTGTGCCGGCCCTCGGCGGGCGCCGCGTCCTGGTTCTTAGCTTCAAGGTGGACCACCAACAGGCGAAGCGTCTGAGAGCAGTCGACGACGCAAGAATGATCGACTAGCCGATTCATGTCGGGCTGTTTCCTACGGCTCTGTTGTCGCTGAGTGTTATTCGACAGCGAGTCTGTGGAGTGTGCAAGTTCCTTTCCCCACGATTGCGACGTCCCCGCAGCGTCGCATGCATTGTTGTGTTGGGGGTGACCGATGCTGCATGTGGATGGTCCAGATGTGTGTCCCCCTGGTTGCATGTTGATCGTGTTTCCTGTTCCCCCGTCTCCCCGTCCCGTCCGCCTGCGCTGAGCTGACGTAACTGTACTACCGGAACTGACAATAGAGTAGTATGAAACTCGGAGAGCTTTGTGGATGTTTGCAGGTTTCTGGATTCGCTCGGACGTTTGGTATCCGCATTTACTGCGCTCATTCCCTCTGTTGGTTGCTGGTATCAAGATGTCTGCTTCTCCAACGCCACGACGTCTCCAATGTCCGTCTCACTCGGACGTGTCTTGTTCGAAGCCAATCGGCCGGTCCCTCGTGACGCCACGGCTCGGACAGGGGCCCAACCCTGGGCAAAAATTTCCGACAGCCCCGAGATGTTGCAGGGCCCCCAAGCGCCAACAAAGTTGCTCTTTTACCACGGAGTCACCCGCCAACAAATATCGGTATTACCCTTTTGTCAAGCATGGCCCTTGATAAAGGCGTGTCCAGGTCGTCCGAGTGATGTAGCTCCAGAGACATCTCAGAAGGGACACAGCCCGGAAGAGCAGACCAACTTGACACGCAGGAGGAGGCCCGCTGCTGGGCAATTCCATCCCCTCTCTGCTGACTTGATACTATTTTGTGTGCCTCATTCTCTGTCAGACACCATTAGGCGCGGCTGGAACTCACAACGGACAGCTTACGGAGACGGCACATCACTGAACAGGACTTTCGGCCCACCACGATCTATGTGCAGGGGGTTGTAGGCAGGGCCATTGTAAACATATTTGTCATGCCGCAACCTCACTGGCTGAGCTGTCAACTATATCATGCACAATCAGCCTGCATTCGAGGCATAACACTTGTGGCGCGTCTTGCCTGGCGCGAATGGATTTCGGTAGTCCCCGATGGCCGTAGCGAAGGCGGTGGTGCTGTGTGGGCTGAGAAAGTAGGAGACGCAATGAATGGAATGTGATTGAAGAGTGTTGCTGGTTATCTTGTGTCAGCCTTGGCTGCTCTACCATCATGTTCATTACCAGGGTTCCAGGTGAGTTGGAATATATTTTGGGTTCATACAATGGAAACTTTTACTGTTTCCCGTCGCCCATTTCATGCGTGTTCGGATACTAGATGGGGTTCAGCAGCAACTCTAATCCGTGTATTTGAAAGTGAGCTGTTTGCATGTTGCCAAATCAAGCAAGCAGGTTGTATCACAGATGGATCGACGTGGCAGCTAATTCTCTGGTTTGATTAGACTATTTGAGGCAGAATTTAGAAAAGCGGAAGCCCGCTACATTTATAAACAAACTACATATAGTATACATGGCTGGCTCACAACCACCCACTCAGTAGGTGTATGCCGCCGACGCCGTCAACGCTTGCGAGAAATGCCCAGATTCAAGTCGGACCAATGATTGTAAATAGGGAAGAAACGTCCTTTTCAAAGTCGAGCCAAAACAGCTGCGGGTCACCGGCGAGTGAACCATCCAGAGCCGTCGGCACCGGCCCGAACGGGTCCAAACCCGGAATCATCTGCGGCGGCGACTGCGAGACACCAGAACCCGCATAGACAGACGCCGAACCCCCGATTGCGTTTGGTAACTGGCCGTCGGGCAGTCCGTCGAGGGGCAAGTTACCCGGGGACGCGTGCGTGTCGGGGAAACCCCCATCGTACGGGCCGGCTTCTCCAGCATCCTCTGGCCGGCCCGGGCCCGTCTGCTCGCGGGGGTGGTCAATCTGGCCAAACAGCTTCCCAATGGCCTCGCACTCGAGGTCCATGTTGGCCGCGTGTCGCCTTTCAATGTGAAGCTGGCACACCTCCATGAGAAACGTGACAATGGCGGCGTTGCGCGAAGCGACGGGGTCGTCGGCAAACGCGGACAGAATCGAGTGCGCCAGGTCGAGATGCTTCGCCAGCGGGAAAACGAGGTGCAAGTCGCCGAAATGGGCCAACCCGACAGTCAGGGCAGAGTGGAACGCGGCGTCGACGAGCAGCGGCAGCCGGGCTGGGACGTCTGCACGCCGCGCCAGGGGCTCGAGCAGGCGGATGGTCTTGATGGCCGAGTTGACGCAGGCGTACACGAGCGTCTTGGACACGGACAGGTCCGGCAGCGCACAGCGCCCGAGGTTGTTGTTTGGCGTCTGGTGGACGTGGGCCACGACTCGCTCAATCAGAAACGGCCGCGTGAGCAGCATGATGGTCCAGTAGTACATTTGCTTCATGTGGAGGGTGCCAATGTCCGGTGCTGCCGTCGCCGCCGGTTGCGCCGTCGCCTGGGCCCTGGTGTGCCCGTCTGCCCATTCTCTCTGGTGCTGTCCAATCTTGTCGACCACCTCTGCCGTGATGGACCGACGCTCGTAGACCTGGGTCAGGACGTCTTCGAGAATCGCACACAGGTCGTTCCACGCCGAGTATTCGTCTTGGCGCCGCGTGTTTCGGGTCTCGGTCGTAGCCACCGGCCGGCCGAGCGAGGCGCTCAGGAACAGGTCGAGGATGCGGACCGTCGTCCACAGCTTCTCCCGCAGCAGAGCCTCCTTTTTGGTGAACCGCAGCGCGACGGCCTTTCTGTGTATCCCGAGCGCGTACAGGGACCCGATGGCGAATCTCAGATGCATCGAGGCCGTGTTCCGGCGCGACGCCGACAGCAGGTAGATGGTGATGAGCACGTACGCCTGGACCGTCATGATGCTGGCGTCGTCGGTCAGGTGGCGCGCGGCGAGGTACCGGCCGCGACGGAAGAAGCCCTCGGCATGGTGGCCGAGCTGCGGCGACGACTGGGCGCCAATGGCCACGACCAGGTACGGCACGATGCGGTCCTGCGCCGGCAGCGCCGACTTGTGATGCAGCGCCGCGGCCAGGCGCGCCCGCAGCTCGACCGTGTCGACAGAGTCTACCAGCCCGGACGTTGCCCTCTCAAACATGTCCACCAGGGACTCGGCCTCTTGGGCAGACACGGCCGGGGCCGGCTCGCATCCCGCCGCGTCCATCCAGCTGCCGCTGTCGTCTGTCGAGGCCTCGACGAAGCCGGCGCGCAGCGGATCGGCCACGAATCTCGACTCCCCGTGGCACGTCCTGGCGACGTCGCGCACGACGCGGAGCAGCGACAGGTTTGCCGAGTCGCCCAGGAATATAAACCTGCCCCTCTTGTCCCTGACGAGCCGGGACTGGTGCAACCCGGCCACCGACGACTGCTGCTCCCAGGCCGTGTTTGCAGACTGGGGCGAACACACGACTCCCTCGGCATCCAGCGCCGTCGCCGCCGCCGACTGCTTCGCCGTGCCTAGATGCCGCGCGCGGCGCCGTCGGACGCCATGGTCTGTGTCGAAACGACATTTGTCCTCTACTCCGCGCTCGTTGCACCGACCGCAGGGCTGGCGGCCATCACATCGCTCCTTGCGCTTCTTGCATCTGGGGGGTCTTGTCAGGGCCAGTTGTTGTATTTTTCTTTTTTTAAAAATGGGAGCGGGCACGCAATCTTGACTGGCTGCCGCGTCCCAACAGCGAAAGGATGGTCTTACGTGTCACATGCCCTGGAGCATCTCTGTTGCAGCCGGTCTTGCTGTCCTTGAGGCTTCATTTCTGGCGGTGGGGCCAGTTGTCAACGTCTCTCGTCTTTGTGCAAGACTCGGAACTTTTTGTCGCTGGAGAATATATTCGGGTCGAAGACATGCAGACCCCAACAGGCCGGACGGATGATATATGCGGGGGAAATGTGGGGTTCCGATGACGAACATCCGATCCGGCTGAGCCAACTTCCGATGCTGGATTACATAGTCAACGCCGGCCGCAGGCCACAGCTCGCCGCAGGCGGCCCCCGGCAGGGCCCCCGGAGGGATAATTCACAGCACCAAGGCTTCCACATGAGCTCTCTTCGCCTTGCCTAGGTCAACACTTGGCTGGCATCGGGGTCTTGCTATCTACACTACCACGGCGGGATTGATCCGTCATGAAACGGGCGAAAAAGTGATTCACCGCCGCGGGGTCATCCAGCGGCCCGACATACGATACATGCTGGTCCGGCCGGACAATCATGACGCAGCCGGCCGGCGCGATGCCAAATGCCCGGTACATCTCCCCGTGGCCTTCGTGATACGAAACATCGTCTACAAAGATCCTGTCATAGCTCCAGCCGTCGGTTTCGTCATACGGTCGCAGGACGGGGGGAAAGTCGAAAATGGTGACTTGTGTCCGCGGCGCGCGGTGTATGGTGAGGACCTCGAAGACGTCGTCGCACCGCCCCCCGACGGGCGTGTGCCTGCGCAGGAAGGACCCCTCGTCGTCAAACGCAGCGGCGACGCGGGCGAGCCGTTGCCGCTGCTCGTCCCTGGTGACGTCGCCGGGGAAAAGGAGAACGCGCCAGCGCCCGTTGCTCGGTAGCAGCTCGTGCAGGTGCCACGGCCGGGCGTCGGCCTGGTTCAGCACCTTGACGCTGGGGATTCGCCTCCCGACAGGGACGTGGGGGGCGGCGGACTGGTCGGAGACGACTCTGCCGTGTCCGTCGTCCTTGGCCACCACGACGCTGCTGCCGTAGTCGACGGCTGTCATCTGTTAGCCGGGGTGGGTGTATCGTAGAGTCTTGACGCACCTATGCCGCTGGCAAACATGTGGCCCTTTTCAAAGGCGGTTTTAAACTCTTGCATGCTGATGCCCTCCGTGTCCATGACGTCCCTTGCCGGCCGCCCCGAGAAGAGTCTTGAAAACTTGTGGTCGAATGCGATGAGGTCCTGTGCAATCTGGCGCCGCTCAGACTCGTAGGTTTTGAGGATGCACCTGTGTGCCTGGCCCTTGACGACGCTGGCCATTTTCCATCCGAGATTGAAAGCTGCGCACGTGGCGTGAGCCAATATTCCCGTAGAAAAGAATTGTCGTAGCACTTACAATCTTGCATGCTGACGTTCATGCCCTGGCCTGCCTTGGGGCTGCGCCCGTGTTAGCCTTGGACACATGGAGACTGCGCGGCATGTTTATACCTGTGTGTATGCACCGCATCTCCAGCCAGAAACACGCGATCGTGGACGGCAAAGGAGGTGCCGACCCGCTGGCCGATTTGATACGCCGTCCACCAGTCCAGCTTGCGGTAGGAGATGGTGTATGGCGCCATGATGCGCTGCGCCGCCTCCAGAATCACCCGCGGACTCAGCTTGGACCGGTCTGCCCTGGCCGGCTCGCCGCCGACCCTCTCCGTCGTCGTGAGCTGGATGTAGAGCCGGACCAGCTTGTTCTCGCGGGGAATGACCATGATGCTGCCCGCGTCGGCTGAGTGGATGGCGCAGCGCATGCGTATATCCGGAAAGTCGGTAATGGGCACCATGTCCAAGACGCCCCAGATGTAGTCGGTCGAGTCGCCCTCGAGCTCGAGCCCAATCTGGCGCCGCGTCCACGAGTGCGCGCCGTCCGCGCCCACCACGTACCTGGCGTGGACGACTTCCTCGGTGCCGGCCGCCGCGGCGGACAGGAGGCAGTCGGTGTCGTCCCTGGGGGCCAGGTTGCTGCGGAAGAGGCCGTCCTGGACCGGTGCGCCGTCGTCGCCAGAGCCCGCGGCCTGCTCCGGCGTCGCCTCCTCCTCCGAAAGACGGCGCAGCCTGACGGTGACGGGGTGTGCGTCGTCGTCGTCCACCCGCGACTCGTCAATGTCAATGCTGGTGGGCGCGACACCTCTCTCGACCCGGATGTCGCTGCCCGCCTCCTCCACGGCGTCGAGGAGAAACCGCTCGATGCGGCCCTGGTGCAGCACCACCTGCTGGAATCGGCTGATGCCGGGGATTGTGTCGGGGATGCGGCCGCTCCGGCGGATGCGGCCGTGCTCGTCGGGATTCCACAGGCATATCTCCAGCAGGTGGTTGGACTCGCGCCACGCGCGGTGCGCGAAGCCCAGAGAGTCGAAGATCTCGAGCGTCCGGCACTGCAGGCCGTCTGCCTGGCCGTTGAAGATTTTGGTGCCGCGCTTGTCTACGATGCGCGCGCCGACGCCGCACCTGGCCAGCCATGTCGCCATCATCAGCCCTGCCGGGCCGGCCCCGATGATGAGGACGTCTATTTTTGACTCGGCGGGCAAAGACATGGCGGTGGAACATCCGGTGAGAGAATCAATGACCCGATGGGCCAAGTTGGCCAGCCACTGCGCCTTTATAGCCGCCAAAGTCCCGAGTCCCGACGAGCAGAGGGTGCAGGCCGTGTTCCCCTGCAGCCAAGGCGCATCTGCATCCCTGTTTGGCAGTCCAGTCTGCAGCTGCCTCGGAAGATTGATCAATGTCTTGGCATCGGCCCTCCGTCCCGTCCCCGTCACCCGAAACCCGCAGGTACTTTCCATTCCGGGTCTAGTCCTCGTCACCTGACTGGCTGGGAGTCCGCCGAACGGGGCTACTTAAGCCGTCTCCGTTCCTCCGCAAGGTCCGGGGCGGTTGTCAGTCTTATGCACAGGTATACGTTCTGCTGCGCCTTTATTAAAGCCACGGCTGGTTGATTCTCGACGGTTGACACGTCGCTTCAACTTGTGTGCCTTTGCCCCTGGCCCGAGAAACAGTGTACGCAACACCAGGGCGCGTGGTTGACAGGATTGCATGTTGCATCTCCAGACCCATCGCTTCCTCTTCCGTGACAGCATGCAGCGCGCCGCCGAAAACCCCGCCAACCTCGACAATGCTACAGGAGCAGGCGACGCTCTAGACTTTTATGTCGGAACCTTTAACCTCCCCTACATCTTTTCCCTGCGCTTCAACCCAAACGGGAACCAACTGCATGTCCTCCGCATTACCAACGCCATCGGCCCTCACTCATGGCTCTCGCTCTCCCCGGACCAGCGGACCCTGTACGCAACGGCCTGGACGAAGCCGACGTGTAGCGTCGCTGCGTATCGGAACCACGGCTCGACGCAGCAGCTGGAGTTGCTGGGCTCCCGGCCCGTCCGGAATAAGCCGGGCTACGTCACCGGCTCCAGCTCGCACATCTTCAGCGTCGGCGGCCCGACGGGCGAGGTCTTTCGGGTCGAGCACGGCGGCGGGATAGGCCCCCTCGTGCAGGAACTGGACTTTGCCGGCGACCAAGAGGCAGACGCCCCGAAGGCGCCGGATGCCGTCCCCCACGGCGATTTCGGCGGCCTCCGCCACGGGGCACACGGCTGCGACCTCGGCCCCGACGGCCGCACGCTGTACGTCGCCGACATTGGGAGAAACTGCACGTGGACGTTTTCCGTCGACGACACGGGCCGGCGTGTGCTTCACGACCAGCGGCGGCACGCGGCGCCCAGGGACGACGACGGCCCGCGACACGCCTGGCCGCACCCCAACGGCGACGTGCTCTACGTTGTCCAGGAGCACAGCAGCATCGTCGACGTCTTTCGCATACAGAGAGACGCGCAGGGGGCTGTCGCCGCGCTGCGTCACGCCCAGGCCGCAAGCCTCTTGCCAGAGGGGGAAAACGCCCGCGACTACTGGGCCGACGAGGTCCGGCTCTCCGGCACGTCTGGCGACGCAGGTCCCGAGTACCTGTTTGCGTCTACGAGGGGCCTCGAGAGCCGCACCAGGGGCTACGTGTCCGCCTTTGCGCTGAACCAGGACGGCACGTTGAAGCGGACCGCCGCCGTCGACATTTGGGAGACGCCGACGAGCGGCGGCATCGCCAACGCCATTGAGCCCGCGCCGTGGCCGGTCAGATTGGCGCACAGCGACTTGCCGCAGCACATCATGGCCATGACGGATAGCGAGTCTGGCAAAGTGTTTGTTCTCGGCTTTGACGGCGTCAAAATCCGCATGGTGAGCTCAATCACTTTGGAGGCGCCGGCGGGCGAGGACGACCATCAGGGGCTGGTTGAACCGGCCACAGCTGTCTGGGTGAGGCCGAGTTAATTGGGGGGAATGGAAACAATGTTATTCGCAGTGTGCGTGGCGTACGGCGCCAAAGTGTATAGCAGTCTATTTGTTACAGCATGTAATAAAGGGGTCAAGAAATACAAGCAACGCCATGAGGGAGGCGTCGGCTGTCATACCAACTATCGATTTCATGGTTCAATGGAATATCTAGTCTTATGGATACCGGTCCTTGGGCTGAATGTGGTCAATAGTCATGTATACTTAAACATCAACTCCCTCTTAGCTCAAGCATTCACGCCGGCTTCCACGTCAACGCTATACCCGTTTGTCTTGCCCGTCTCGCCGCGTTGCCGTATCAAGTCTGCCGTGTCCAGCGCGTACATGTACCAGTAGTACATGCCTAGAGTCATCATCATGTCAGTCGGATGCCCAACAGCCAGAAACAGCGTCAAGTTCAATACACACCACAAAACAACCCTCCGCCCAAGACATTGCCCAAGAGCGTGGGTACGATTCCCTTCCAGATGTACAGGCCAACCGTAATGTTCGGGGCCCCGAGGAACATGGCCATGGGGATAAACGTCATGTTTGCCACGACATGGTCAAACCCCAGCGACACAAAGGCAAACGTCGGCCACCAGATCCCGACGACCTTGCTCGCCACGTCTCGCCCCTGCATCCCTAGGAAGCACGCCAAACACACGAGCCAGTTGCAGCCGATGCCGCGCAGGAAAATCATGGCAAACCCGGGCGAGACCTGCTTCCTGGTCGCAAAGGCCACCACCTCGGCCCGGTACGGCTCGGCCGAAAACGTCTCCCCGTAGCCGAATATCACGGCAACCACAAACAGCGACCCGGCAAGGTTGCCCAGGAACGTCACCAGCCAGTGCAGCAGCATCTTGGACCAGGAAAGACGCCGCTGCAGAACAGCAACCGTGGTGAACTGGACACGGCTGTTAGTCGTTTACCCGTCGCCATCACGGCCGGGGGGAAAGGCGGCCGCACCATGAAGGACCCCGTACACAAGTCTGCCCCCGTGAGCAGAATCATGCACAGTCCGTAGGGAAAGACGACGGCGCCAACGGTCCGGATCAGGCCGGGGGCGTTCTCCTGCCACGCCGGCGCCGTGTTGGTGCTCAGCACCGTTCCGCAGGCAAATGCCAGCAAGCAGCCGGCCGACACGCCGCTGAAAAAGACCTTGTCTACTCTCGTGGTCCCCTTGCGCGCGCCAGCTTCGCCCACGGCGTAGACCACCTCGGTGGGTGTGAGGGAGCGGATTGTCATGGCAGACATGGCGGGCCGTCGTGGAGTGGCCTGCAGGCAAAATGAAGGGGGAGGTGTGCGGTTTAGGCTTGAGCTGCTCTGGAGGCGGCGAGTTCCATTGTCTCTTTAAGAGTTGCCGAGTTGCAGAGATGAGGTGAAGTGATTGTCTACAAGTGAGACATTTCATGGCGCAACCGTCGCTTATCAACAGGTATACGCTACTCCGTACTGTAGCATGGCGCGCGGTACCCGGGTGCCTTTTACCTTTTTGCCTCTTTACGGAGTACCTAGGTAGTTATCAGTCGAGGATAGTATTGGACATGATGCTCAATGATCGCCGGCGCTCGGGCAGCGCAATCTCCAGCGCCGGGCATGTGGAAACCAATCACCATGCGCAGGTCCAAACTGGTAATCCGTTATCAGCAGGCCTTATCAGTGCTGTACTCGGTGGCTAGAGATGTGGTGTTGAGCCGGTTCCGGTGCCCGAGCTGGGGTGCTAGAAATAAACTTTATTCAATGTTCCGTCATGTTCGGCTCCGATCGCTCCGGGGCTGACCTGATGTCCAACGTATCAGGGGCCTGCTATTGGCCGAGCCGACCGAAGAGGCACCCTGGCAAGGCGCTCCGTCAACTTGGTAAAAAGTGTGCCGATGTCCGAAAACAGGCGTGGCGCTCCAGAGTCCAGACACATCAAGCCGTGTCGGGAAACGATTGACTCCTGGCACCGGGCATCCTTACGAGAGATGAGAGTGTGAACTTGAGGCTGTCTTGACCACAACTTGTACATTGATTCCTACTCTGACGGCACCCCGGGCCACACATTGGATGCCCATGTTTTTATTCTTTTGGGATCGCCGTCATCATCTGAACGAGCTGAACACTCTCCAGAGCACACATTCAACGCATGAGCCGCCACGTGTCCGAGATCTTCACTTGCCGGGCCATCATGCCGAGGGCTGTGACTTTCGCCTCCCGGGACTGGTTCCAAAACGACGCTCAAGAGTACAACTTGGACGGTTCAATCCCAACTGTTCCTGCAGAGTGGCCAAGATAGGGGACGTCTCTAAATAGGTCATTGCCTCTACGAAACGTGTCTAGACTCTGTACAAGTGCGCCGCTACACATGTGACATTGTCCAGGCAACGTCGGGAGTTTGCTACCGTGTGTTGCTCCTTGTAGCTGGTTCCGCGTAGACGGCAGAGCACGCAATCATGCCAATTCTCTGCTTGGCTGTTTTCTGCATTGCCGTTTCTCTACAATTGTCTCAAAAGCACGCCACCGCTGCCATAATCTTCACATCACCCTGCTCCTGGAAGTCACCGCCGCAAATCAAACCACTGGAAATATAGCACACGTGCCTCTCATTGCTAGCAAGCGCATTCAAGCACACGAGTACCCTAGCCTAGACGTCACAAGTCCCTACCTGGCCGCGACCTATTCACGGGGCGACCAGAGGAGATACAATTCATCCGCCCCATGCCGGCCCTGGTTGATATTCGATGTCCTGCCCGTGAAGGCCCAGAAACTCTGGACCGTCTCGACCCATGAGCGGCCTAACAAGCTCTTGATGTAAGCCGGAGGATCCTTGGTGACACGTGGAGCAGGCGCATCTTTTCGCCGATACAGCGCCAATCGGCGGATCTTGTCTTTCGACGAACTCTTCTTGCACCGCAGATACCGGCTCTTGTCCTTGGAGCCCTTGACCAGGTTTCCAAACTCGTCGGGGACTTGGTCGATGACGAGTTCAAAAGAGGTGCAAGCATCCTCGGCGTGCTCCGTACGGATCGGAACAAGCCAAACAAAACTGCAGAGTGTTAATTCATGTCGTAGAGGGCGAGTAGCCACAACTCACTCTCCGCCCCGACCGTAATTAATATCTTCAGAACGGCCCTCGACTTCCTTGACCCTGCCCGCCGGCGGGTCCGTGTTTGGGTATCCGCCGTAGACGACCTATTTATACTTAGCAGCGGTAAATGCCTCGCGGAATACGCTCTTACCTTGACTCCGGCAATGTACGGTTTCTGCGGCATGAGCATTTCGTACTTGGCGCGGAAGTCCTTGTCAAACTTTTCAAGGAGGTCCCCTGCGGTTGTTATGGCATCCTCTGGCTTTTCAACGGTAGATTTGACCTATATCCACGTTAGTATTTTGCTTTCCCCGTCTTTTTTGGCCATGCGGAATACCCAGTTCCTGCCCAGCTGCACCATTTTTATTTCGTCAACCTGGATGCTGTACTTGAGCTTGATGTCAAGATCGGTGCCTAGACAAGGTTAGAAAGGGAAAAAACGCTTGCAGCTACGAGGCGTACGGCTCAGCAGATAGTCCTTCATGTCGGAAATGACAACAATCTGACTCAAAATCATGTACGACTAGAACCATTCGTTTAGTACATGTACCAGACGGGCAAGAGGGCAACACACCATTCTATGCGCAACGTAATAGTCGGGCACGACCTGGTCGTCAGGGAAGCCCTCTATGTTTCTGTACTCGTCGAGAAGCGGCCTGTCGAGATGATAAATATCCAACCCCCGACGCGAGTCCACGATGCTCTTACCGGTACGCGTAGCGGTGCTGGCAGGCGTTTTGGATAAACTGGTCAGCCCACGATTTGGCCTGCAGAAACGACGCCTGCGCGGTGCCCTCGCTGATGCTCGACGGGGAGCCCGACTGCAGCATGAACCGGCCCAGCTCTCCTTGGTAGAAGAGCTTAATCTCCACGTCGGCGTTTGTGTTCACGTCCTCCATGCTCTTCTTGGCAGATGCTTCAATGTCCCCGGATACACCCCAGAATCGCAACGAAGCCTTGGCCCTGGGCAGCAGTTAGCGTTGCCGAGCGTTCAAACAGGGACGAAACCGTACTGCGCTTGGAGGTCGTTCTTGGCAATTTGACTCTTGGCGGTAAAAGTTACCCGAGCAATCATTTTCCCGCCTTCGTGGAAGCCTAGGGCGCTGTTTAGCCGTGTGTGGTCCATGTGTTTGTCTTTGCGACTTGCCTTGGATCCATTTGTCGCCAAAGTCTCGATTAAACGTCTTGGGTTTATAGTTGTGCGTGTTGAATTCGAATCCGGTGGGCGAGTCGAGCTGTCTCTCAATGTTGATTATGGCTACAAATATTACGGATTTCTTGGAAAACTACAATTCTTGTTATCAAGGTTTTCCGTGGATTGGTCAACAGAGACTTGCCTCTGCCTTGTTCAGGTAAGCACCCGACACGGATGCACTTTGGCCCCAGCCGGACAGAGTTGCGCCGCCGCTTATTTCAAGCGTCTGCAGATATGACCTGGCGAGTCGTGTTAACAAGACTTGATTTGTATCAGACGTTGTCGATGCTTGTGTCATGAAGATAAAACAACAAGCACTTGGGACGTTGGGTGGGACTTGCTCGTAATTTTCGACCAGCTCCGACGTAAAACGCATGCTACCGTTGCATTCGTCTTGGCCAGCAGTCCTCGTGTGTCGTTTGGTGAGTGCAGTCGTGTTTTTTCCGTCCCTGGCCAAGCCGGCAAGGACTTGTTCTATGAGAGCGCGTGGATCAGGCCGGTCAAAGTACGACATGTCGATATCCGTCAAGTCTGCGCTGGGCGGCGTAAAGTTGAACCTCGTCATCATGTCCTGGTTGACCAACTCTGCTGTAGAATTTTCGCTTCTCTTATTCATTCCCTCGCTAAAGAGGACGGCGTTGTGAATCGCTCCCTTGTCCAAAAACGTATTGTACCTGATCACGTTAGAAAAGCCATCAGTCTGCGACGAGGCACGCTTACCCCTGTCCCATGGTCAAACCGCCACGGCCTATAATCCTGCTGCTCTGCTTGTTGTCATCTTGGGAAACCACTTGGCTCTCTGGCGTTTCTTCTCCGGGAAGCACGAGGGTAATGGCCTGGTCTCGCTCTACAAAGTCAACCTGCAGACTTAGCTTGACAGAAGACGACAAGTGTTGCAGAGTAACGACTTACATGCTCGTGTCGTTTTATATTCTCAAGCACACTCGGCGGAAAGTGCCCCGCGTAGCCAAGAAACCCATAGTCCTCCCCGTCATACGTGTGTTTTACGCCCTGATAGGTCTCGCCATCATTATCCGGGCTGCGCTTGTGGACAGATTTTACCCATTCAAGATGACTGTCGAGGTGTCTAGACTCTAATTCTTCCTTGAGGACCACAATGTGGCTTGAATACGGTCAGCACTATCTTTTTCACGTCCTTGTCGGGGCTTGTCTTACCCCAGCGGCTGGGCGCCATTGCTGGACGAGGTTTCTTCTGTAGCTGCCGTTTGAAGCAGAGCAGCAAGGACAACAGCCCAATGGAAGCACTTCATTGTGAGCTGTGCAGCGATTGAAACTATGTCGCGAGGGAGGCCTACAAGTGTAAAGAGTGTTGGTGAACTAGAGCGAGCATGAAAACAGGGCAAGATGTATTGACTGAGCATTATTTAAAGCAAAGAAAGGGAAACGGCAGTCATTTCTGTAAACGACTGCCGCTATACTCAGCAACCATGTACAATAATACCGAGCCATGGACTGTTCCGCTTGCCCCGAGGCGGTCAGGAGTCAGGACAACAGGGGTCACTATGGGACTTGTGGTATATTCTACATTATAATCATGCCTTATCGCATGGCCCACGGATCACTTGCATCCTCCATCTTTGCTCGGCTTTACTCCAACCCTTGCAAGTCTGGGCAGCGACAGGGAGTCTGTGGGGATTATATGCAGGGACCCGAGTTGATACGCTTTTGCTTTTAACTATAATATAAGCTTAATGGCAAGGGAGTAGTGATCTGTGACCTGTCTCGATAAGAGATTTCAACTTTTTTTACCACACCTCTACATAATTCTCTTATTTGGTATGACCCCATTCACCCTGCTAGGCTTTCAGGCTCCGAGTTGTCCACTAGGTTGCAACCATGGCCGCAGCAAGAACTGATTCGAGCGACTGTATGACGCGGCAAACGACGCGTCTCCCATGGCGCGCCAGCTACCGGAACTCTCCCGGCATCAACTCTGGCGACCCATTCTGTTGTACAACGCGGGACTCATTGCTGTTACACACGACGCGGCCGCGTCGGTTGTCCGTTGCACTCTGTCTGCTACGACTCGCGCAAAGAATACCACGTCGATAGCCAAGTCATCTTGTTGCTTTCCAACACACGGACTCGCCAAATCACGCCACATTGACACCCACGGCCACTCCGGATTGTGCATTTCCGCAAGTCGGTCAATGCGGCACCAAAGCAATAGATTGGAAGGAAGAAATCCCTGTCACTTTTCATAGCTAGGGGAGCGAGGAAAAAAGTGTCTCTTTTTTTTTTTTTTTTTTTTCCGATTCGGTAAGGCGGGATAAAAGTTGGTGGCCGGGTTTACGTTGGCGAGCAGTACGCCGGGTGCAGCCTCCCGCTATACATGTTCATTAACATGTAATAAAAGCGTCCTCTACACTTTAATGAATCAATAAAGAAAATACGCATCGGCAACTGGTTATGAAAAATGTGGCTGACGCCAGCATCACGACCTCCCAATCCATAAAGCCGGCCCCGGCGAGGTCCCCGATGGGCCCCGGAGCCGGTGTTATTTAAAGGCCTAGTCATTCCGCCCGCTTTGCGTCTTGTATATTTACTCGTCTCAAACAGACTCCATCACTGCTAGTATTCCGGGTTATAAAGCTTAAAAGCCAATTAAATCGTCACCCAATGAAGATCTCAATACTCCTCGCCGCCTTCTCTTGCCTCGTCTCGGCCGCCCCCCCGGCAAAACCGAAGACGGCAGCGCAGTCCAAGGCGCCATGGAACCTCCAAGCCATCTCTCACCGGTCTGCGCCCACACGACTCAACATGTTTCGCAACTCGGATTATCTCTACACGCCCTGGCCCAAGGACAAGACCCTTTATGCCTACGTTCTCGACACGGGCATTCGAACGACGCATCAGGAATTCGAGGGCCGCGCCGAAAACTTTTGGACAGCGTTCAAGACGGCCGACAACCAGGACGACTTTGACGACGAAAGCGGCCACGGCACCCACGTTGCCGGCATCATTGCCGCCAAAACCTACGGCGTCGCCAAGCAGGCCCGCGTGCTCTCTGTCAAGGTCTTTGGCCCCAACGGCCAGGTCTTGACGTCTCAGGCCATCTTGGGCTTCACCTTTGCCATGAACGACATCATCAAAAAGGGCCGCCAGAACAGTGCCGTCATCAACTACTCTGGGGGGAGGAAATTCTCGATGGCCTGGAATACCATTGTCGAGCGGGCCTTTAACCGCCCCAACGGGCCCATCTTGACCATTACCTCTGCCGGCAACGACGCCAAAGACGCGGCCGGGGCGTCGCCTGCGTGCGCAGACGAGGCCATCACGGTGGGATCCATCCGGTCGGACTGGAGCGTGGCCCCGAGCTCCAACTTTGGATGCAAGGTGAATATTCTCGCCCCCGGGGGCAAAATCCTGTCCCTCTCCAACACGAGCGACGTTGCCACAAAGACGCTGTCTGGGACGTCAATGGCCGCACCCCACGTTGCGGCGCTGGCGTTGAATGCCATGGCCGTCTTTGGCAAGAGTAGCAAAGATGTCCTCGAGTTTCTCACGCAGACTGCCACAAAGGACAAGGTCAAGGGTGACCTGAAGGGTTCGCCCAACTTGCTTGCGAATAATAACAATCCCAGGCAACGGGCGTAATTTTACGTCTGTCTATGGTCGGAGACGGAGGACCTTTATTTGGTGGCGCTGGCGGCAGAAGCTGGGCAGTTTAGACGACAAAAATTTGACGGGGTCGTCTCGCGACATGATAGCGTAGGTTGCAATGTAGAAATGGCATCAATTTGGCTTACTGGAATCCAAGTAGCATGGCGGCGTTCGGTCTCTGGTAAAATGACTCAACTCAGTCTCTCACATGTTGTCCTCGTAAACTTTGTCCTGCGTCAAGCCGCATGGTTGATTGGCTCGGAGTCGCGGAAGCTTCCGTTTATTCCCCACATGGCACGGCAGCTAGCGGGCGCTTACTTGGTTAGGAAAATGCACTCGGCCAATGAAAAGCTCCCCCGATCCCAATACGTCGATTCCCCGACACTGTGAAAGCGTATCAAAGAATTGTGTGTCCTTGGGCTTTAACAAAAGATTGTTACGTCAATCACTGCCAGTTGCGAACGAGCCGCTTGCTAGCCAGGTCCTTGGCTCTGCTACTGTTATACAAAACAATAATGCGCCAGTCATGATGCATCTCCATCTGCAGGCCTCCGCTTGGTAGTTGACAGCCATGATTTGTGAGCTGCGCGACAAATACTCATTCCAAACACGGCTAGTGCCAGCAGTTGGTGACAGTAGCAACTCGAGTCGTCACTTTGACCATTGTAGCATCTCCAAGACCGACGGATCACCCGGCATAGGGTCAGAGGTTTTCAAAACCTAATCTGTTAGCCGTCGTCACATTATTTGTACGCCAAGCGGGTGCTGCATGGAGCTAGCCAAAAGCACTGCCTATCATCGTGAGAGTTGGCCACTCAGACCACTTCATGTCCGCCGGAACCCTCCGAATGGTCAGTTCCTTTACTGAAACCTTGAATCAGATATGGTCAATATTGCGCCCCTTCTCCAGTGCCGACTCCACAGCGGACTGTGATATATCGCTTTGACGTCTCAGCCGTCTGGGGTTGCTGCTGATCTTGCGCGGCAGTTTACTACTTCCCAATGTGGCGACAGTACGACATGCAGTCAAGTATATAAATCCCGGCACAAGTCCGAATAATTGTCGAGCACCAACCCAGGCATACCCTTTTAAACCCAGACACACCCTTTAAACATACTTTTAACCATCTCATCAAAACCCCCACCATGGCTGCCAAAGACGGTGCCCGCTTCGACTTCATCGTCGTCGGCGGCGGCACGGCTGGCAACACTGTTGCTGCTCGCCTGGCCGAAAACCCCAACGCCAGGATTCTGGTCGTGGAAGCCGGCATTGGCGACTCGATTGACAATGAAGAGATCCGAACCCCCGGGCGGGCCATGGAGATCCGAGGCAGTCAGTACGACTGGGCCTACAAGACAACCATGGTCAAGCGCGACGACTACGAACGCATCGAGAAGCCCAATACGCGCGGCAAGGCCCTCGGCGGCAGCTCGTCCCTCAACTACTTCTCGTGGGTGCCGGGATCCAAGGGCACGTTTGACATGTGGGAGGAGTACGGAGGAAAGGAGTGGACGTGGGACCCCCTGGTGCCGTACCTTCGCAAGAGCGTCACATATCACGACGACGCCGGCCTGTACCCCAAGGAGCTTCACAAGATTGGCTCGGGCGGTCCCATTCCCATTGCCCACGCCGAGCTGATGCCGGAAATGAAGCCGTTCCGCGACCTCTTGACCCGGGCCTGGCAGTCCACGGGCGAGCCGCTCACGGAAAACATCTTTGACGGCGAGATGCGCGGCCTCGTCCACAGCATCAACACCATCTACAAGGGTCGGCGGTCCGGCAGCTTCCTCGCCGTCGCCGGCAAGCCCAACATTACCATCCTCCCCGAAGTCCACACCAAGAAACTCATCATTGACGACGCCGACCGCACCGCCAAGGGCGTCACCGTCATTGCCGCCTCGGGCCAGGAGCTAAGCTTCTACGCCACCCGCGAGGTCATTGTCTCCGAGGGCGTCTTTGAGTCCCCAAAGCTCCTCATGCTGAGCGGCATCGGACCGGCCCCCGAGCTGGCCCGGCACGGCATCCCCCTGCTCGTCGACTCGCGCCACGTCGGCCAGCACCTGCTTGACCATCCCGGCGTCCCCTTTTGCCTCCGCCTCAAGGACAGCTACTCCATGGACAGCCACGTCCTGCGAAAGGGCCCTCTCCAAGACCAAGTCCTGTCCGCCTACGCCAAGGGCCACACCGGCGCCATGGCATCGCCGTTTCTCGAAATGATTGGCTTCCCCCGCATCGACAAGTACCTCGAGAGGTCTCCCGAGTATCGCAAGGCCAAGGCGGCCAACGACGGCCGGGACCCCTTTTGCCCATACGGCCAGCCGCACTTTGAGCTCGACTTTATCCCGCTGTTTGGCAGCGCCTTCCAGTGGCACTTTCCGCACCCCAACAAGGGGAGCTACATGACCGTCATGGTCGACCTCGTGCGGCCCGTCTCCGAGGGCGGCGAGGTCACCCTCAACAGCGCCGACCCCCTGCAGCAGGCCAACATTAACCTCAACTATTTCAACGACGACCTGGACATTATCGCCGTCCGCGAGGGCATCCGGTACGCGTACGACGTGCTGAAAAACGGCGACGGCTTCAAGGACATTGTCGAGGACGAGTACCCCTGGGATATGCCGCTGGACGACGACGACGCCATGAAGAGGACCGTCCTTGACCGCTGCCAGACCTCGTTCCACCCTTGTGGCACGGCTCGGTTGTCCAAGGATATCCAGCAGGGCGTCGTCGATCCCGGCCTCAGGGTCCATGGCGTCAAGAACCTCCGTGTCATTGACGCGTCTGTCATTCCCGTCATTCCCGACTGCCGTATTCAGAACTCGGTCTACATGGTTGCTGAGAAGGGCGCCGATGCCATCAAGCGCGACCATCGGGACCTTTATCCGTAATGGTGGGCTTTGGTTGAGTCTGTCGTTTGGGACGCAATATATAAACCTGAATTGTGACTACTGTGTTCCCTTGGCTGGTAAATCAAACAAAGCCCCGGGTGGTTACTTGATACGCATAGCTTGTGAAACCTCGGTGGAAGGAATGGTGATTGTTGAGCAAAAACTTAGCAAGTAAAAATTCGTGATAAACGGACAAAATTTAGCAGCAATTCTACAATGTATTGAACTCTACTATACCACAAGTGCCTTATTACATGCCCCTTCATCTCGATCCATCTCAATATGTTGCAAGCCGCCCATCAGGTGTCACGACGTGACTGCCAACGACCGCCGTGATCGCCGGGGCCGCCGTGATCGCCGGGGACATTGCCAACATCACAACGCAGGTCGTACTTGTCGTCATGACCAGAGCTATCGCCGAGGCCAACGTCATCGCCAATATAACCAAGACCAGGACCCGAACCAAGGTTGCTGTGTGCGGATCGTGCGGCTTTGGTCTAGTGTTTGCCAGAGGTGTAGAACGGGGATTTACCCGGCACAAGAAATTAAATAAATAAAGTATATTTTAAAAAATAAAATAATATAATTAAGGTTACTTTAGTATATTAGTATATATACTTATTTTTATATACTTAAAATAA
>NW_011942149.1:366564-401638 GCF_000187425.2 Metarhizium robertsii ARSEF 23 | reverse complement strand
CTAGTAAAGCCGACATTTGTGGCTCCTCGGCAAGAGCACATCAGAAACACCACCGTTCAGGGATGCGTTTCTCCAAAACAGGATGCCATTGTACACTCAGAAATGGTGTTCTCATCCCTCCTTTGCCTGCCAATAACTTCTTGCCATCATTCATAATGGGAGCACCCTTGTCCTCGGTTCAGATCGGTTGCACCTTGTCATTGTGTGGGACGTCCAGGCTCACTGTGCCTGGTTGCTGGGGCTTAGTCTGTTACTTGCGACCGATTTGGAAGTGATTGATCATATATTTGAGTCGAGGGTTGGATTTTCTACTCGGCATGGCTGAATTCCTGCAATACGTGTCCCTCCAGCGACGAGATAGCTCCATGTATAGTACAAGGTAGACCGCGGAGTAAACAGGATTGAACAGGATATGCCCGGGGAACATTGCCTTTGCTTGACTGCATCTCGGGAACACATCATGTGGTGCCGCCAAGCTGATGGTGGCTGGTCGAGGCTGAGAATCTGCTCACAAGTATTAACTAATTACCACGTGCGCAGTACCGATGATTTGGATATGCGCTCGCACAACCGTCCACCTTATCGGGCTGATCGGCAAAAGGGTGTACCAACGTCTGAGATGCCCTGCAGGTTTGGCTGGCGAGGGCAAGTAATCGTGAAAAAATGGGTAAATGCGTCCGGGTTCAACGTGGTGTATAGCGTGCAGTATCGCCAGTCGCACCTTTTGGTGACTTCCCTGTTGCCGAGGGCACCAGGCTAACTTTCCATAAACACGAACTATCAAGATCAAAGGAGTCGCCAAGACAAGTAGGAAATAAATCCAGCGACTCCAAAGGGCAGAATGGCTGAATTAAGTCCAAAGGACAGGGTGTGACGCCCTATTCAGGAGCGTCGGTGCCCTTGAACGCCCCATCTCTCGTGATCTAGCGTCACTGTTTAATTGAAGCTCCTCGATAGAGAGAGACTCGAGGAAGCCGTTCGACTATCAGCCTGGCCCCAGGACTGAATATGTATGTACGGCCACTTATTACAGCAGCGTGTACTTTGAACCCACTGACAAGGATCTCTCCACTTGATAGCACCAGTACGGAGTGGTGGTCTCTCATCGTAACTGATCCTCCCTCATTGCCTAGTAGTCTGTTATGACAGCTATTGGGGACAGCGGAGTTCGGTTACATGCCGATCCAGGGCGGCGCCAAGAGAGGCCAACGTCGACTCGACTTAGAAGGTGAGCTTTGCCTCAAAGGTGGTAGATTCTTGAAATCGGCCATGGCCTCTGTAATCTTTATTGCGGCGGATAGACCTAGCATAGACCTGGTATAGATCTGCTTCATATTTCTTCTTATATGCCGTGGTTGCGCAAAGCAGTTGGTAAAGAAGCAAATTGCTGCATGTGGACGTTGGTTTGTGTATAACCTGAGCTTTCACAGCCTCTGAAATTGACCTCTATTCCTCTATTACAACCCCCTACACAGCTAGACCCTTGGTTGGTACTGTGTGTTTAATATGGAACCCCAGAGGCGCAACTCTTACAGGCAATGCATTTGTCTGACCGGGCTGTTCATATTGCGTCTACTCTCGAAGCCTTCTAGGACGTGAAGCAACAGTTCAAGAGCACTGTAGGGACCTTGACTGATATGAGGTACGAAAAGTTGCCGGGGCAAGAGTGCAACTCTTCACCTCTTGAGGCCCGCTTGTAAGTCTGTGATGAAATTTGGGGCTTGCACTGGATCTGGGGAAAGCTGGAGTTTAGGCTCTGTGTCGTCCGTGTTGGCGTTTGAAGGAGATGGAGAACTTGACCAGCGCCGTAGACCGTCTCCAGCAATATTCTGAAAAAAAAAAAAAAAAAAAGGTTCCTGTTCCTGGCTTGCTAATTTGAAGCGGCAGCCCATAGGAAACAGTTCTGGATACCCTCTTCGTGTGTGAGACTTGCGCTAGTGCGAAACTCTCTTTGCTTTTTTCCCCTAGATCAGGCAAATGCGAATCTTACAAGCAATCAGTTTGTGTGCTCATATGTTTGTGTGTGCATTGATGCAAGCACGTCCATGGTGTATTACATCCATGAAGATTACAACTGTATCATGAGCGAGGACGGATTCAAACTCTGCTATCTGAGCTGGCCCTGTTCTTTTGGCTCGCAACCTGGTACGGAGACGTGCCTCCGATTTGGGTTGTCCCCAGTAAGTTATGGATGTCTCACCAGGCTTCGATGTTTTGGAGTGCAATTTGCCATCTTTTCCATTCCACTGACAACCGCCTACTGGTTAGTTGAGCGGCCACCCACACCGTGTTAGTCAATGTTTTATAGTGGGTAGATCTGGCCCCGACTGGCAATTTGACGCTGGGCGATGAAGGCCCTGATTACAAACTGAGGAAATAATAGGTCTCCCCAGATGTGGGTGTGGTCCCGCGAACTATATGACTCTCGTCCCTTGGAAGCGAGGAGACCGGATGGTAGAACTGTGCGCCGGGGCCGGACCGAAACGCTCAGTCTGTTCGGCAGGATCGAGTATTAGTGACCACGGTTGATTTCTTGCCTTCTCTAGCACATCGTCTGATGTAGCCCCAAGATTCTCCGGTCAAGGTGGCTGGTACCCTGATATTGGGCTCGCCAATGGGGTTCCGAGCAAGCTAATTGGTGTCGATCGTGTGTTCCTGGGTTGGCCAGCGGGCCATCTATCCGTATGGTGCTGATATTGAGGGCGGGGATGTAGAGCCAATTCAAAGCTCACAAGGGGAGCGGCTGCAGGGCGATGATGTATTGACGGACCTTGCAGCGGCGGAAGTAAAATTTTGCGGGCATATTCTCCGTTGACTGTGGGGGAAAAGCCGCCATCAACCTTGAGCTTGGTCGGGCTACGAAGTTGGCTGTGAAGTATCATTTTCTGTGCGGTGCCTCCATGCGGAATGCATACGTAGGAGCGCCGCCCACCGTGATAGTACCCAGGAAGCCAGTACAGGAGGACGCTTGATTTCTTCTTGGCTTGCTACTTAGTAGTGCAGAGCGAGCGGTACGGTTCCTGCTAGGCGTGCCTTGCCTTGCCTTGCCTTGCCTTGCGCTGCGTTGCTGAGCGGATCACGGTGCAGGAGCGGAGCTGATATCGATGGAGCTTAACGGAGAGATGCCGGCTTAGATGATTAGAGGGCCAGCAAGATCAGAACGGTGGCACTACCCGACAGAGGCCGGCGGCGACGTTTGGGATGGGATTAAAACGGCAAACGGCAAGCGGGAAGCGAATGATACGACACGACGCCCACTGCTACAGGTGGATTTTTTTTTGGAGGGAAGGGAGTAAACTGAGAAGTGAGAAGTGAGGTGGGAAGTGGGAAGTAGGAGGTGGGAGGCGTGAGGCGTGCGGCGCGAGGCGTGAGGTGTGAAATGTCGCGAGGTGTAGGGCGTGAACATTCAAGGTGCGAGGCTCGAGTTGCCAGGCTCCAAGCTGCCAGGTTGACCAGCACTTGCGACTCGTTGCTGGACCCACGCCACCCCTCCAAGCCACCCCCCTAACCAGGTAGATCCTCGACTCTCGACTCTTGACTCTCTCGACCAGACTCTTGACTCTTGACGCTCGACTTGACTTCTCGCAAAACCTCTTCTTGGCCTGGCCTCAACTTCACCATACATGGGACATGGACCTCTTGTCTCTGGCTACTCCCTGCACCCCGTCCCATCCCATCTTCCATATCCGAACCATCCCATCGAGTGGGCCCGCGTCGTCAGTCCACACACACATCCACCTTGTCGTCCACATCTCGTCCACCTCTCGTCCACTGCCAACTATCCACCCCGAGCCCTTTCGCATCCACACTGCTCAGTTTAGCATACCTAGGTACCCAGGCATAGCTGGGATACCTAGTCGCACGAACGATCTTTGTTCTCTTTGTACGATGCATCCCAGCGATAGTCACTCCCAGGCGAATGGGGCATCGTACAATACGTGGATGCTGAATTTGAGGCGGCAACTCCCAAGCTTGTACCTGGATTCCTATATATCTACTCGACGAACTCTTCTCCCTCTTGCCTCTTCCTCCTTAGATCAGCTGTCAGTTGTCGGATGGTTCGAGTTCGAGGGATGACGAAACAAGGCACTAGATATCCAAAACATCAAACCTATACCAGCGATAGTTCCTGTGGAGTCTTGTCTGCCTGCCCTCCTTGATCGACTACCATCGAGATTTGTTGGCTTTTCGCCCATCTCTGCGCCCATTCCTTTCCCACACAGACTGCACACACCATCTGTCTCTCGGCGTCTCTCGCTCAGCACCACAAGGTCTCTCGATCGACTGGGGTTGATCTGCACCTTGGGTTGTCTCACCTCGGTCGGTATATTCCTCCACAACTCATTCCACCTCAACAGTATATCTTCAGGGGCGTCCGTCCTCTTTTCGTTGAAAAAACATTCCCGACCAGAACCACTCCTTGTCTGCTCTCAGGTCATTTCTACCTTGCTTTATTCTACATACCGTTCTCAACATTGCCTTGAGTTATCGGTTAGCATTACTTAGACCTGTTCTCGAGCGTGCAAGCCGAGAATAATTTCACTCCTTTTACTCTCTTTTGCAAACGGCAACAACAGCAACAGCAACAATAACAACACCACCACCAATAGTAACACGCAACAATCACAGCAACGCCTACTACTATCATCATGCAGTTTGAGTCGGACTTCCGGTTCGATATGGACGACAGCTTCAGCATGTGCAGTCAGACCCTGCCCTGCCCTTCAGCTGGCTCAAGCTTCTCATCAGCATCCTCTGCGTACGAGCCTTTTACTCCTACATCACGACGATCCACACCAAATGAACTCAGCCTGGATTTCGAGGGCGCATACAATCCTTTTGCTACTCACCACAGTGAGCTTACCTCACCTTCTGGTCACATGTCCAAGTATATGTTTGGAGGTCCTGTCAAGGGAGAACCAGAACATATGTCATTTAATGAGGCGCTCCCAACAACTCCCATGAAGAAGTTGGATGGAATGGTCACTCCGGACTACGACCACATGCTCGAGATGAACCTGGCATCAAGACACTCCATTGGATCTATTACACCTTCAGGATCCTTTCCTATGTACACAATCTCACCGACGACAATGGGTCCTACTTCGTTTATGATGACACCTACACACAGCCTATCCGGATCCGAGATTGCCGAGTCCACATCATCATGGTCATGTTCAAACGAGAGCCCTATCTCTTTCTTCCCCCAGAGGGGCCTTGGCCCTCTGGAGCTTGAGGGGTTAGATATGGACAGACATCCTCAGTCTCCTCTTGGTACCTACCACTTACATGCACCACCTTCTCCCGGCCGATTGCGCGCCCATCGAAAAATGATGGTACATGAGATTCAACGAAAGACCAATGAGCTACAACGTGCCCAAATCCGGGCTTCACGCAAGGTATCTGGTAGCAAGTCAGATGGTGGCGTTGATGTAGTTCGCCGAGCCATGTGCAAATGTGACTATCCTGGATGCCACAAGGCTTTCCGCCGCAACGAACATTTAAAACGTCACAAGCAGACGTGAGTATTCCGAGTTGCCAACCCACTTACAAAACCTCACTAACAGTCAACTAGCTTCCACGGCGAGGGACCAAACCGTTTCTCCTGCGAATTCTGTGGAAAAGATCAATTCAACCGTCAAGACAACCTTAATAATCATCGCAAGCTACACGCCCGCCCCAACAGCAGGAATCGCGGCGTCGAATTCATCCCCGCCGCAGTGCCCATTATCGAACAAGAGGAGCGCAGTCGCAAGCGCAGAGCGCCACCGAAATCAAAGTCAGCCGATAAGCGGGTCGATGACTACTGATTTCACTTCTCTCCATTTGCCTTTTGCGTGTGTCTGGTTGCTAGATGATGCATACCCCCTGTCCCTTGCTCGGCATCCACTATGTGGGGTAGATCCCGAGACCTGCAGCCCAAAGCGTACCTCGTCGTCTCGTTCAGGATAGAGGCTGGACGAGAAAAGAAAGAAGGTCGATCTAATTGCAGCAGCTAATCTGCACGGCTCCACGATCGGCCATCGCTCAGTCATGGAGGATACCCTTGGAGACCTTTTCTCCTACCGTTCTGCTGCAACGGTCAACAGAGCAATCATCATAGTGCGGCTGGATTCAATTTTGCGACACATGCACAACTACCCCGCCACTTTGACCACACGTCGACCTTGTCTCATTTTCTACTTGACTTATTTCTATTTCTATTTCTCTTTACGCAACCTTGTCACATGTTTCGGCGCATATTGGTTTTCTTTACGGGTTTCGTACTAAACTTCACGAAACTTGGCGGAATGGGGCCTGATTTTGATATCCTAGGCGGGAGAGGAGGAGAGAATTTTTCCCTTTAATTTTTCAATTTTTGGCTGCATACATCATTATCACAGGGGTTGGCAATGTGCCACGGGAAGAGAGACTCGGGAGAGTGAGCCTCAATACACGGCTGCGTGGATAGCGCGAGGCCGGACATCATGTTTTAACGCTGGAAATGAATGAGGATGGTGGAAGCAACGGGAAAAGCAAAACCACTACCGGGTTCTGGACAGGTAGCCACGCTGCCTCAACGGAAGACCCGATGCTCATAATTGGTGCCATAAGTGTGGAGGTGTATTTTACGAAGGGCACCGACATAAACGTATTGTACTGTAGTATACAAACAATGTAATCTAGTCTCGACCAAATTTATTGTCCCTAAGGTTGAATCTTGGTGTGTGAGTTGTCAAATGTAGTCCAACTTGGCCGGTCTACTATTGCGCATGACGAAACGTCTTGGTGCATCAACTACATGTGGCGGGAGACTGGTACTAGTCGTTTAGCTTCAGCCTTGCAAGTAAGTTATGGACATTGCGAGAACCAAGATTGGGGGTGTCTTTTATCAACCCTGTTGCTTCCTCAAGAATATGCTGGAAGCACAGGCCCGGGCTCTCTATAGTGTCTCAGATCTACATGCCATGGTAAACCGTATTCCGTACTTCGACCACTCATTGCCGCCGAGCAGCAGAACAGCGTCAGGACCCATGTCGCACAACCCAGCCGGACTCCGTACCCAGCAGTAAGGAACTGATAACTACGGGTTTCATGTTACACCACGGTAGGCCGGTAACACAAGCCCAAGCAATGGGGGAAAAGGGGGGGGAGGATGCTGGTATCAGGTCTAACCAAGGCACGTTTTCCAACAGCCCCCACGTTGCATCAATGCTAACCGCTTTGCCGCCTGTTTGGGGTTCAATTGGAAGACAAAGTCATCGGGTAGGTTTCAGTTTTCTCATGCATGATTAGAAACAAACTGCATTTTTTGCTTCTGTCAAGTTGCGCCCCGGGCCAAAAGAAACGGGGTCTAGACAAGCGGAGAAGGGGGGTAGGCGCAAGACCGTCCAGTGGCCACTCAGATTTCGGGGAGTTGACTCCGAGTCGGTGATGGTCGTGACCGTGCGATTTATGCTAAGTCTTTTCAGGTGCAGTCCAAGCAGTATAGCGCCGTAAGCTGCGAGAAGATATCCCCGTGACTGAGACAGCCTAGTCGAACTAGTTCTGGAGAAGGACGAAGACAATGAGGAAACGAACAACCCAGTCTGCTTTGGGATTCCCAATCGGCGCCCGTAGGCAACAAGTGCGAAAAGCTGGGGGTGTGCAGCAGTGTATGCATGTCCCACCGACCCGGCATTTGTTCCATTTAATTTACTTGCTTTTTCCCCCGTTCTTCTTTTTTCTGACTTTGAAAATATTCGGTGATGCAACCTTCTTCTGAGCCGTGGCAGATTGATTGAGTTGCTCGAGTGGCTTAAAGATGCAACTAGCGTCGTTCGTGATATTTGCTTGTTTCTGGCTATTTCGGCCAGCTTGCAGGCAACAGTGGAGAAAACGATTTTCTCCCACGCCACGAATGCTGTTGTATTTGTGCGTGTGATCGAAAAGAAATGATGGTCTTAGCTCTGGCCTTCTCCCAGAGGAAAAACACCAAGGCCGAAAAGCAAAATATTGTTAAATGCCGGTGGCAAAGTCTTGCAGTTTTGCCTCATTGCGCAAGACCGGACGTAACCACTTGGAAAAAAAACCTTCCTCTAGAGTCATACCTGGCCTTATTCCGCAGCTCTGTCTCTCAGCATCTTGTGCCAAACGCAGGTCCTAATACAGCAAAGACAATGTACTCCACCCTTTCTTTTGCGGCTAATGGCTCGCGTTCCTGGTCCTCTCGTAGCTGCAGAAAGAGGCACATTGCAGGGTTTAGTGTGTTGATGTGCCCTTCCTGGGTCCATCTCCAAGGTGTTGTAGTGGTTTCAAACGGATTCTGCACTTGAGCCCCTTCTGGGAACTCGAAGGGCTATCATCCGTCAAAAAAGGGCATTTAAACCTGCATATGTATTTCCAGGTGCCAAACTGCCGGGCTGGCGAGAATACTCGGTACTGCTCCCGCAAAGCAACGATAGTATACTTCAGTACTTAGTACAGGGTCTGTCACCGGACCACCCCCTTGGTGGCTGGCTTTTCCCCCCAGCTGAATCGGAAATTGCGGCTAGAACTGACGGTGCATGTTCACAACATAAGCGTTGACGGTTGTGTCACTATTTCTCTGGGTAGTTGAACCGTCGATGGTGGCTGAGAAAATCTGGGGAACCCTGATCATATGCCATCACCCAACATGAACATGATTGTTGTCGGATGCACAACATGAACGAGACCTAGCCCGACTAGGCCCCCTGGGCGAACGCCACACTGAGAACATTGGTAGAAGAAATCTGAATGAGGACAGTGCCTGACATCTCCGCAATGGCACTTCAATTCTTCTCGGTGATTGATTGATCTGCTGTAGCAGCTTAGTCTCCCGACTTTGAGCGGCCTTCAGGAGAAGAGCCATCCAAGCATGCCGCTCCCCACCTTGAGAGCATGGACTTGAAGCTGGCTCCAGTTGGCCGACGAGCGACCGCCAGCCAGGACAGGAAACCTGTCAAGCAACGGGGTCCGGGTATTGGACAGTACGGCATCGGTGCAAGGTTAAGACCCAGACGGCCGCTTCCTCGTGGAGACGGACGGGAAGAGACGAGGCTCCGCCCAAACTAACAGCAGTGACCGCGATTGAATCGGCGGGAGTATGTGCTCCAGGGCCGTGCCACGAACCGGCAGCAAAGATCACAAAGCGCCCTCGGCCTGGGATGTCGGCGTCTGGTCAAGGTGGGTTGCTGCCAGTCCACCTTGGCCAGAGGACTCGATGGCTGTGTTTCGGCGATCTCGCTGGATATTCTCTTTTGCGAGGGCGCGTTTGCGAGGGCACTTGTGGGTGCTCGTCATTCCCGAACGGGGTCAAAAGTTGTCAATATGTTTCTCATCTCGAGTTGGCTAGGCATTCAGGTACGCCCGAGTCCAAGCCATCAGGCGAACTGGGGCTGGGCTAATCGTCCGCTGCCATCTCGAGTCACAATCAAAAGCATTCATCGGGCGATCCACTTAGGCGTGGGATCTATCAGACTTGATAGTGGTCTGCGGCAGCCTCGGGAATTCGCTATCGGATGCAGAAGATGCACGCTGGCCATAGCTTCAAATCGGACCTGTCATATTTCCGGTGGTGACGGAGGGCGGCCATGGCTCAGGGCGTGAGTGCCTCAGCTGAGCCGGGTACATCGTCAGATCATTTATTGTTGATCATAGTTTAGCTTAGCGCTTGGCCAGGGACCTGACAATTCCCCATACCTGCAGAAGTCCATGGGGACGAATTCCCATGTTCCGACATGGAATTTTGCTCCTGTAGTCGGGTCTTGTCCGCGTGCCTAACTTGTGGATCGACAAAGTTCGATAGAGTGGAAAAGCAAAAGTATGTGGATTAGATATTTGCCTGGGACATGGGTGATAGATCGGTCGATCAGTGGTTCGCAGCGTGTGGTGCTCATCTGAGTCCGGTAGAGCACCGTCTTTTCTTTTGTCCTGCAGCGATGCTCAAAGTTGTAAAAATACTCCGTACATGGCACCGAGAAAAGTCGCCTGCATTCTAGCTGCTCTGAGCAAGCGGCCACAAGCCCTGTTGAAGGGGCCTGGCTGGTGCATAAGCTGATGCAACTCTTGCAGGCAAGACACCAGACCTCAGCCCACTTGGGCACCAGACTTGAGACGCTCGCGCTTGCCTCTTATTGACCGGCGGCGGTGGCCGCAGAGTGTGTTCCACTTGCCGTCAGGTGTCAACCTGTTGCGCGATTCTAGGTGCATTACTAGTACAAAATTGCACACTTCATGCGCATCTAAAATTACTAGGTGTGGAGCTCAATAATCATTGTAAAGCGTCCTACGCAAACTACTCATGTATGGAGTAGCATGAAAGAACCAACAAGCCTTGCTACTTCTCTATGGCCTCGAAGTATTGAGAGGCACGGTGAAAACGCCCAAAGCTTCCTCTGGCCAGGTGCTTAAGTAGCTGCCTAGGGCACAGTACTCCATTAAAATGTCGATGCGGATTACATTGCGTAGACCCACTTCCAAGCCCGCTTTTGCATAAATGGTGCACAAACCAGGACTGTGTCCGAAGTGACGTAGCGCCGGGATACGTACCAGATGCCTTTATGCCACGCCCCGAGCTTGTCTGTCGATGCCCCTCGTCGTCGCCCTCGCTCAAATGTCAACCGGCCATATCAGCAAGTTAACGTGTCTCTCAACAGGCTCATCTCACGCCACACAGAGCCATGCGCCTCTGCTAAGGCCAGTTCTTCCTTTTACGCATTTGTAGTTCAGCTTATCATTTGCATTTGGTTGTGTTTGCTGCGGCTACCTACTGGCGGATGGCGAATGGCTACAGGAGCTGACGGAGGGATGAGTTTTGCGGCATTCGCTCTGTTCAAACACAGGCTCTGCCGAGCGCGACGTTGGATTTCTGTCCGACGCGAGGACTTGGCGTTTGATCCAAGACTGTCTACCGGCCCTTTCCAATACGGTCGATAGTACCTACGACCGCGAAACCGTCTAAAACGGTTGTCGAAGGGCGTTGACTCACGCCCTGCCCCTACCACTGGACTTGGTGCACAAAGTATTGTTGATACGTTGTGGGCGTGTGGGCATGTCATTACCGTCATATCAAGAAGCTACCGCCGGAACAGATTGGCTCCTTTTGGTTGCTCCATTCTGCGACTTTGACGACTGTCGCTCCTTGTGTCTGGTCAGTCGTCGATTTCGACACATCTTTGCTCCGCGATTGTGGAACGACCTCTTGTGCTCGGTCAGACGCATTGGTCTTGATCCGGGAGATGGTGAGTGTGTAGAATATCCCAGCCACTATAGCTACAGGCAAGGAAAATGTCCTTTCCTCGGCTCCTTGGTGGAACTCAATGTTGACCACGCGGTTGCTCAACTCTAGATTTAACTTGGTGGTTTGACTTTGTATTCAATAAGCTTGATCGGGTTGGGCGTGCAACTCGAGACCTTGTTCAAGCTCTAGACGCAAGACATTTTGCCAAGGACGCCTTCGACTTCTCATCAGACCAAAATGAAAGAAGGTTAACAAGCAGTTTGCAGCGGGCGTTAACACTGCTGCCCCATGTGAACACCATTCTTCTTGACGGTCATGCTGATATCGACCACGCAGTCTTGTTAGGAACCCAACCTTCGGCAGCTCTTGGTCTGAATAATCTTCGTATTCTCTCCATTCAAGACTGCTCCTGTCAACTCCCCAACGTGTTCTTCAGCACCCCACATCTCCAAAAGCTGATATATTTGGACATATCCAATCTTCCGGGTTCGCTCATTTCGCTGGTCCAGTCGGATTTATTGCCGGCTTTGCGAATACTGAAAGTGAGAGGAAGAGAGCTGGACGACTCGGCGTTGTGTTTCTTAATGAGGCGATTTGGACCTCAGCTTTGGAGCTTAGATGTGGGCAGTAACAAGATTTCAGACGATGCGGTCCAGATTTTCAAAGATTGGGGTTTGCCTGCTTCACAGTTGCGTACCAGTGACCATTTCCAAGTTGAAGGGGAAATAGTTACACAGTCTTGGGGAACAGCTGACTACGGGCACTTTCTCTGCATACAAGAGTCTGATCTTAGTGGATCTTTTTGTCACCCAGAGCGATACTTTGTCGACGCCCCGGCTTATACTAGTCATGCTAACATGGCGCTGCAGGAATATCAAGTTCATAGGTTGGATGGAAACCAAGCGGTGCGCAGAGACAGTGCCGATGCCGCGAAAGAAGCAATGTCGGAAGAACACCAAAGCCGTCTAGGAACTGACGACTATCTATTTTCCACAGGCATCACTCATCTTCGTCTATCATATAACCGCCTTTCCGCCCATGGCATACAAAAACTGCTGCGTATATCCAATGGTTATATAGAAGACCTGGCTTGCGATTCCATGCCTCTGCTCCCCAACGTTGGGACTTACCGCAAGGCTTGGCCACCCAAGTCTAACCTGGACGGTATTTTGGGCGCAGCACATTTGTTCAGGCCCGTATTTTCGTCCAACCTACGTGTGCTCAGAATTCACCACTCTCTCGTAACGAATATACCGAGTTTGCAAATGGTGGGATTGTCGTCCTTGGCACGATTATTTCTGGCCGAAACGGCCATTCTACGACGTGTAGAGAGGGCCTATCCCCAAACATTCACACCGGATATGAATCCACGCCTGCTCTCTCTAACCTTAACTTGTCTTCCCCGTCGATCATCCGGGCCGTTGATCTCGCGACTGCTTCAATTCCTCAAACTACTGGCCATCCAAGAGCGCGGGATCCAAGACGCGTTGTTAAGCGCATCGACGCGGCGCAGCCCCGGCGTCTTACAGGGTCTGAGACATTTGAGGCTAGAATTCGAACCTGATTCCATGGAAGAAGGCTTTTCGACGTCAGAAGATCTTGACCCAGAGGAATTGATGAATAGTGGGGAAAAGGTCTTTAGTTTTTTTGAAGATGAACGGATGGAGAGCTGGTCGAGATCTCGCGCTAGACAAATGCTGCATTCCAAAAGGGTGGCTGTACACAGTCCTGCAGCAGTTGATAACCAGGCGTCTGGATCGGACCGAGACAACCCAGAGTTTGTCACATATGATGCCGACTGGAGCGGCGATAGATTTTCCATTCCCGTATGGGCAGGCCCAAATGACCCTGATGCGCCAGAAGTACTGAAAGACTACCGACGCCTGGTTCTTGAACGTCATGTAAGAGACGGCGTTGGGCCTGCAAGTCCAGCTCAGATTTTAGCCGGGGCGCCATCCAGATCCTTCATCTTTCATGTTGCGTGGAGTGCCGCGGTGATGCCCTCAGACCTGCGGCCCCCAACACGCGGTGAACTTGCTGGAATGAGTGATGTCCTCGATGAACTCAAGACATATCGTTTGAATGGACGAGCCAAGTACATGCAGCATAAGGAGCTGGCGCAAATGGCTGGCCGTCATGTTTCACTGGGAGAAACACACTTTTTTTGGACTGGACGGTTAGAAGTCTCAACTGAAGCTACCCTGCCTCTGGCGCAGTCATCGCAGTACTGGAGATGAAGCTCCGAGTTTAATATGTGAATCAAGCCGTGCATGGCAACGGTCAACTGCCCCACGAAAGACGGGCTCTTTGCTAATTTGTCGGTTGGCATCTGCAAACCCTGCGGCCCTGAAAGTACCGACGCAGCGACTGGATCTTGCGATTTCCCAGGGCCAAATGTTCCCGGAAGAAATGATGGCCACCATGGTACTTGTGACCCTTGGAGACGACAGACTCTAGCCTCTGCCTGCGATGTTGATGACCATGTCTTGCGGCCATCATCGCAGCACACAACCCCAATGAATGAACAAGGCTGCAGAAGACAAATCAGGAATACTTGTCTCAGCCGAAAATTCAGAATGGTTGCATTGATGTGTTGCCTCGGAGCCCATACGATGTCGAGCAATGGGAGTGCATGTTTTCTCAGACAGGTTGACAGAGCATCCAGGTGAGACTGGTGTTGAGTGTTACAGAGTACGGAGTACGGAGTAGGCAGCAAGCAATCCAGGTCCAGCCAAGCGATAAATCACAGGGTCGAAAATCATGCAGGCGGTACGTGAGGAATGAGGAATGCCGCGATGGCTGTGTGGCTGGATGAGACATTGCGGGAGATGGGGATCAAGAAAGACGGCAAGCGGTTCTGTGCCGTGTCTTGGAGATAAATTTACGTAGTACTACTACTACCACGTACTACCCCGTACTTGATGCAGCAAACCTTTTTGCCTTTACGCTGTCGTTGCCTCTGCTTCCCCCCAACGGCTGGGGGCCTAATCCCGGGGCCACGGAACAGGGTTGGACTTGTGTGTCTTGGAGAAATTCTGCCGTAATGTGCTCCCGGAAAAGAAACATGTTCGTTGGGATACTCTGGGCTAAAGGAAGTGAAGGTTACTTTTTTCTTCTTTTTTCTTTTGTTACCATGGTTTGACTTTGGGCCATATCCTCGTTGAAAGTAAACAAAGTTGATGGCCATCTGTACGACTCACTGTTGTAAGCGGATGCACCCTTTGACGATGTGATGCGTCTAAATGACACAATCTCTTTGCTGAACCTATCCTGTCAGTTCTCACCAAGAGAGTATTTCAGTGTGAGGAGGAAAGAGGCCAGAGAGAACTGCATTTATCTTAGTTGTGGCAGAGAGGGCTTGCTTTCCCTCGGTACTTACTTGAGGCGTTCTAAATGTGGTGTAGTGGTGCTGATTTTGGCCATGTTGAAACAAAAACGGGGGACAAGCGGAGACTTTGTAAAAAACACTATTCCTTTATCATTGACTGTTTCTTGTCGAGTGTTGCCTCCATGTTCATCTCCATCATATGTAGGGGTAGCTTGTGGCTTCATCTACGAGGCTCATGTCATCTAGCCGGTTGACAGCTCATTTAGAAGAAGAGAAGCGAGCTGTGGTCTTGGAGTTTGTGTTGCATCGATTCTTACCCCGTGCTGTATTAGTGAAGGACGGGTTTCTGTCATTGAGTTGTCTAGAGATCGATGCCAGGAACAACTCAACCCGTCGATTGAGCCGGCTGCCGACAATGGACCGGACATGATTGGGCTCAAGAAATCCGCTTGTACTGAAGTTCAGGAGCCATGCCAGCGAGCGCAGGGAGATCCCGTTGCGTCGTCGATTCCGACAGACTTTGTTTGCCCAAGCAGCGCAAACCACCGGCCGGTACAACACAAACCTCCCAACACAACCAGCTCTGAACAACTACAACCTACGCTGGCCCGCCCGTCTACACGCTTGCTATCCCATATTCCTGTGGCTGACTTGGCCCAATACCATACGTTCGCTGCGCCACGGCGACTAGAACCCAGCGCCCCGGGAACACGCTGCTCCGGCACGGAGGAACCCAGCCTGTTCATCTCAGCCAATCCAGCCAAACGCGGGTCAATACTGAATGCCGAGTCTAGAGCGTCGCGGGAGACACACGGCAATGACCCAATAGTTACGTCCTGCTGGCCCGGCAAACACCACCCAGGGCTGCACAGCTATCATGGGGGGGCAAGCCGGAACACCAATTGCCGTATTACAAGTATGCTATTAACAGAAATGGGTGGCCAATCGAGAAATGACGATTCAGAAATTACGAGAGTCTGCTGTGTTTTCCTTTGCGCTGCGGCTGAAGGATGAGTGTCGCAAGACCGAGATATTTATGGCTGTCCAAGGACTCTGACTTTTTGCGGCTGTGTGACCGCCGTGACAACCTGCCTGCTCCTCTGCTCTTTCTGATCGCGAGAAATCCGCAAAAGAAAGAAGTGGTCTGCGAGAGCGCACCGTCATCGAGACTAACATCATGAGAGGCACCGCTCTTGTCGCCGGGCTCGCCGCACTGCGTAAGCCCTCAACTGGTTTCTTCTCTCTCCCAGCCGTCAAATGTACTTGTACTGACTGCACAATGAAAAAGAAGCCGGCGCGGCCTACGCCGCAGCCACATCCTACTGCCCCGTCCCTGGCCAAGTATGCTTCCAATGGGGCGTGCCCGAAGCCGCTGCCTCCTCTGGCTCCGGCAGCGTCTACATCCAGATCCGCGCGAAGACGTCCTACGAGTGGGTTGGCCTGGGCATCGGCGACCACATGAGCGGCGCGGACATGTTTGTCGTGTATGCTGACGGCGCGGGCAACATGACGCTCAGCACGAGACGGGGCTTGAACCACGCCATGCCCGTGTACGAGACCAATGCGGGCGTGGAGCTGCTTGCCGGGTCGGGCGAGATGGACGGCCGGATAATTGCGAATGTGAAGTGCAGCAGCTGCTCCAAGTTGATGTTGGGCTCGTCGAATGCGTGGCTGAGCGCGTGGAAGCATGGCGGCTCGTTGGGCTCGAGGGACCTTGACGCCCAGATCGGCTATCATGACGGCCATGCCTTGTTTTCCGTCGACTTTTCAAAGGCGACTATTTCGTCGGACCGGAATCCATACGTCGGCGGCGGCGACGACGCGGGGAATTCTACATCTGGCTCTGGCGCAGGGTCAGCACCTGGCGGCGGTGTTGTCGTCGTGCAAGCCGACCCCATCCAGACGCTCCTGAATGCCCACGGCATCATCATGTCTGTCGTCTTCGTGCTTGGGTATCCCATCGGCGCGATATTGATGTCGCTCCTGGCCCGATGGGCCATCCATGCCGGCTGGCAGCTCATCGTATTCTTGGCCATGTGGGCGGGCTTTGGAGTCGGATACACTCTCGCCCGTCGGACGGACCTGGTATGCTTTCCCTCCCAGGCATGCTCGAGTTTTCTCCTCATACGTTTGAGCTAACGCCGGCGTCACAGTTCTTTAGGCAGTGCCATTCGCAGCTTGGCATCATCTTGGTCTGCCTCGTCAGTCTACAACCCTTCCTGGGTTTCCTCCATCACCGACACTATCTCAGGCACAAGCAGCGCGGCATCATCAGCTACCTCCACATCTGGTACGGCCGCTCGCTCATCATTCTGGGAATGATCAATGGCGGTCTTGGACTGCAGCTCGCTGGTCTTACGACTGATAACCACGCCTTCATTGTTGCGTATTGCGTTGTGGTTGCGGTGGTTGCTGCTGCGTATATTGCTTGTGTTCTGCTCAAGGTGTGGCGGACGGGACGTAGAGCAGCGCCGGCGGGAAGTCCCAGGGATAATAAGATGCACAGAGCTGTGTCTGCGGCCACACAGCCTTAGGGAATGTACTTGTGATGCATCATTTGTTGAAAATACGACATTATTATAGACCCATCATCATGACTGTATTGTGTGCAGCACGTACCCAAAACTTGTTGCTGTGCCCTAGAAAACCAGCACGAAATAATAAACCCTAATCTGGAACAGGGGCATTAGTAGTAGTATCTATATTGCTAAACTTGATGTATTGTCCGTCGTTATATTTTGATGCAGAGACAAATCGATCACATCGTAGAGCCACTGTATACCACTAGATTGGCCTTAGTATGTGCCGTAATCTATTGGGTACTCCGATGCACCCAGTACGATATCGGTCCTATTGCAAAAAAAAAAAAAAAATCGGTCTTTCAAGTCATACAAAGAAACCGTACGAGCAAGACGCCGATTGCATCAGGTGAAGCTCGATGTTGCATTCAACGAGTCGACATTATGCGGCGGCCCTCTCATCGAGTATCCGCAAAGCTTGAAATGATGTCATTTCCAAATCTTATACATATATGCTTATACTGTAAGGGAGTTTCTTCAGCGGCAGCTTTTGTTGCCATTTATCGAGATTAGGCGCGACGAAGCTGTGGCCGCTCACGGAGCCGTGAACGGTAAGACCACCAACCAGGACCCAAAGCAAAGCCGCAATGCACAACGTGGCCTATAACAAGTTAATTCGCCCGTGTCTCTGATTCATTTCAGCGAAAGCTTGCGCTATTGCTGCAGCTCTGGCGGACGGACGCTACAACAGTGGGAGCGATTGGCAGTCATCAGAGCTGTCATGGAGGGTAGTTGGGGCCATGAACATCCATGCTGGCCATGTTGTATTGGCTTACTGAAAAGGAAGTGTCAAATAGCCAAGATGTAGCTGAAAAGCCCAACTTACTTTAAGAATGGCACCAAATAGCATACTAGGACGGATAAAACAGTGTCAATCCACCACAGAACCCGGTATGAGGAGACCAACCGGACTTTATTGTGGTGGGTAAAAGGGGTTTGTTTCTTTGTGGGCGGAATACCATTTCGAGAGCCCAGTTACCCCACGCTAGTACACAAACAAGTGCAATCATTGTAATAATTGTAGCAACTCCGTGGGTATAGCACCCAAAAATAGAGACACAGCCGGGTGTTGCATCATGTAATTGCCCACAGTCCTCGTCAATCGTTATGATGGAAATTAAGACAAACGGCAGCACATTCAGCGCGAGTATGACGACCGATACCCAGTATAGTTTCGTGTTGTCAAGTGGGAGGCTGTGGAGCAGGATGGACACGATGCCCGTGCCCTTGTTGGTGAACCATCTTTGAGCCTCCGCTTGTTAGTGACGGTTGGTGCCATGAGTCGCCGAAGGAGTTAGCTTACAATGGGGTGGAAGCCTTGACAAAAGCCGTGGATCAGCCGTTGACGCTTGAAGTTGAGGTTGGGGCTCGATCGTCTGCGCCTCCTTCTCTCGTTCCAAAGCTGAGGCCGGCTGTGAATCTCTGATCAAGTCTAGCTTTGGTAAGGGGCTCGTGACGCAGGCGCCTCGGGCATTGTGGCAATTCTACCCATTGAAACTTGAATAGACTGAATTGAAGATCGGAATACGTGATGAACGTTTTCATAAAAACACGGTATATATTGAAACCAGCACTTTGAAAAAAAAAACGACCGCATAATCAATCTTGCCATCGCATCGTAAGACGATTCGGCGTCTGATTTTACAATGTTGTGTGATGTCAGGCCATATGGACGGAAGGCGCGACCGACAAGCCGTGCCCGTTTTGGCCGGAGGCCGCCCCACATTTATGCGTCATTTGCCCAGTCAGGTCATGGTGGCCAAATGCCGCGGCGTTTGAACTTAAATCATGACAAAGCCTCTATATCTGACGACTCATTCGACGAACTGAGACTTCTACAAACCACCATCGATATTGATCTGAATTATTCGATTAGGATACCTCAAACCATTGCGATGCCAAAGTTGGGTCAGCCGGAGCGGAAGGCAGGTCGCGGACCTGTCAAACTAGCATGTCTGGCTTGGTTCGTTCTCTCTTTGTAGACTGAGGTCAGGCCCGGTGGCTTGTATCAGCCTTGTACTAACAGTTACATGACAGTCGCGTATCGAGGATTCGCTGCGATGGGGACCAGCCGTGCCACGGGGTGCGTCGAAGCTATCATGGCTATTCCTCAGTGTTTGCGTTGTTCAAGACGCTAATTTGTGAACGCTTTAGTGTCGAATTCGAAACCGGGAATGCTCATACACGCCTAGTCGCCGAGGAGGCTCACGCAAGAAGAGAAATGTGGCTGCGAAATCTACTTCCAATGAACAACCTGATCTCGGTAAGTGTTTATCAAGACTGATAGCCCATCCATACTCGGGGCGTTGATAACTAATCTCAAATTGCAGCTTTCCCCTCTCCTCCTCTGAGCGAGATTGATCACCTCACCTCACCTGGCGCGGGACTAAGGCTGCTCTCATTCGATGAGTTAGATCTGCAGAATGGTGCTGGCAGTCTCGGAACCAGTGATTCTGGAGCCGAGGACTTTGTGCAACACGCTGTCAGAATATATGACAGTGAGCAGGCTATGTATGTGTACCATTGGTTGCGTCTTGTCAACGACGCAATTGCTAACCCCTCAACAGATTGAATGCCTACTACATTTACCTACATCAGTACTTTCCAATCCTCCCGCCTCCCGTTCGGCCTGTTACCCCTGATAATCCGATACGGATCACGAGTCTTGAGGGATGCTTTCCTCTGAGTTTGACTTCGCCGCTGGCCCTGGCTATATCAGCCATGTTGGCTCTGATCCCCTTTCCGGACCAGGAACCTACACCCGTAATGTCAACCGAGGAACCTCTAAGAAGATCAATAGCTCATAAACTGGCCCAATTGGCTTTGGAGTGTGTCGAGTCCGACTCTGAACTCATTGACGACACTCCTGGTGGCCACCCAAGTCCAATTCCTTTCAAAGGCCAACCAATCCCTCGCTTTCCGTTACATCCTGGAACTCCAGTGATTCTCGAAGGACTGCTTGCACTACTGCTGCTAAGTAACTATGAGCATACTCAAAGAGGAAATATGCTTAAAATGACCACAAGAGCTAGTCAGGCCTTAATCATGGCAAGAAATATGTCTCTCCATAAATTAGACGGTTATGAGGACGAATATTCTGAAGCTAAAAGGAGAGCCTGGTGGATGAGTGTAGGTTTTGTATTCAAGGATCCATTGTGGGCATTTTGCTGACATGGCACAGTATTTTCGAGCCCAACTCTGCTCCGTTGTTCGACAGAGCGTAAGTCGTGTCTCTGTTCCTCAATTGCTGCCGACTTTCCGCTTCCCGACTTGCTAAAATGACCGCTCAATAGGCATCCGTTATCATGGAGGATGATAGTCTCTACACCACTCCATATCCCACCATACAGGGAGATCCCGAGGTGAGTCTTGACTGTTACATAGTCATGTCCTAGTAGGCACTAACTATAATCTCGCAGGTCTGGCCGTTGTATATCGCGTCTCTTCAGGTGTCTTTTGCGACTGTTCGACTTGCAGCAGCCGGAGTGCCGCCATGCGCAAAGCCCGACCCAGACTTACTTCGTTCCAAGTCCGAGAAAATAGCAGCATTAGATGCCCGAGCCGTACAATTGATTGAACGTGCCAAGACTGGCCTGCGATCCAAAGGGTCTCCTACCAACGGAGACCCAGCGAGTGAGCCGCTTGTTGCCAAAACGATGCGCAGTATTGCAGCCATTAGGAGTTCCAGGTATGATTGTTGGAAGAGAGGAAATAATCCGACTTGACTAGACCACGGCGGCTTCAGCCCATACTGACATAAACTTGTCATAGTGCTAGAATTCGACTGCATAGATACCACGCATTTTCCGATATTCCTTTATTTAGCATGAACCATTGCGACTTGAGTTCTCCAGACTTTGTTCCCGACACGGACAATGTTATTCCACGAACCAACCCGCCCGAGTCATCGCCTTTCACATTTGATGAGGCTGCGGAGGTGTGCGTCGAATCGGCGTTGGAGGTATCTCGGCAACTGAAGAAGCTACCATACCCTGACAAGAACCTTACTACTGTCCCAGCTCGAATGACCCCGACAATCTTGTGCTGCGCAATGCATGCCAGTTACGTAATGATGATGCAGTTCTATCGACTATATTTGAGGCATCAACAAGAGGCTGGCGACATGATGACGACGAGCTTCGAGCGCCGAGTGGACGAACTCCGCCACGCTCTGCAGGACGTTATAGCAACGTTGGACGGGTTTGCAAATGTGCTCGAAGCTATTCGCGGAATGAAGAGTAAGCGTACCCACGATGCTTGCAAAATTGTGACATCGCTGTGAGCTAACATATTATCGCAGTTGATGTTGAAGCCGTTTTCACGGTTGCATTCTCCGACATGATGACCTGATCCACCCCACAATCGCAACACGTCCGAACTTGTATTTATATTCCATCCGCATATCTGCGCGGAACTGAACCTGGCGTTGTTGTCTCTGGGATACGGGCGTTGTCTTGGTGGGCTACATCATGTTACTGGGAATATCTCAAAATTTACTATTCAGGTTGCTAATTGTAATCAATATTGGTGCATATAATCTTAAGGCTTCTGAGGGGCGAGCTATTCTTGCAATTGACAGCTTGGCTCTTATACGGTTCCCTCCTTGTGTATCTCGCCTCCATTGTGCTCAAATTCACGAATGGAATCCGAATGAGTAATGCGACTCATGGCTGCAAACTATCACAGCAGCGGATGGGGTGAAAGGAGCGCATAACATTATGCTGAATAAGTTTTGAAGTGCTACTTTATACACTAGGCTTAAGTGGAAGCAAAGAGAACGAAGCAAGGCGTTTGAAGCAATCCAGACGGCGTATGCTGCGAATTTTTACAATAGAACCATGGTGTGGATTACTAGACGCTGGTTGTCCACAAAAAGTGGCACAAGGCCTCTGGTCGCACCCAAAAATTTGCCAGTCAAGTCAGGGACCAGCATTGAAACAAAATAAGTTTTTTGCCTCACTGTACCCTTCTTGCCAAGTTTGCAATTTCCACCAAATTCACTCTCTCTTCCAAACTCCTTTTCGGGTCAGCAATTACTTTCAAGCAGACGCATCCATCCCGAGCCAGCGTCTTGAAGCGACACACAGAATGGCGTCGCAGTCGAGCAAAACGTACGCCCAAAGAGGCCACGCGCATCAGCACCCCGTTGCGCGGAAGTTGTTCGAAATCGCCGAGCTCAAGAAATCCAACTTGGTTATCTCGGCTGATCTCGAGGATACGGAAAGCTTGCTCAAATGCGCAGATGGTTCGTTCGGGATGAGACAGACTTAAGAAGAAAGAAAAAAAAAAGGCCGGGAAGCTGATGCAAGCGACCCGCAGATCTAGGCCCATACATCGCCGTGTTCAAGACGCACATCGATGTCGTGAGAGACTTTGGCGATGCCACGATCCAAGGTCTCAAGACGCTGGCCAAGAAGCACAACTTTATGATATTCGAAGACCGCAAGCTCGTCGACATTGGCAACACGGTCCAGAAGCAGTACCACAACGGAGCCCTCCGCATTTCCGAGTGGGCCGACATTGTGAACCTCAGCATCCTCAGCGGCGACGGCATCGTCGACGCTCTCACGCAGACCGTCACGGATCCTGGCTTCCCGTTCCGTGGCGAGCGCGGGTTCCTGCTCCTCGCGGAGATGACGTCCAAGGGAAGCCTGGCGACGGGGTCGTACACGAGCCAATGCGTCAGTCTGGCGCGCCGCCACCCCGAGTCCACGTTTGGCTTTGTGGCCACGCGTGCCCTGACAGAGGTGCAGCCCCGGGATGCCGGGCCCGACGAGGACTTTGTCGTCTTCACCACGGGGATTAATCTGGGGAGTCGTGGGGACAAGCTCGGCCAGCAGTACCAGACTCCCGCGGAGGCGGTTGGCCGGGGCGCCGACTTTATCATTGCCGGGCGTGGCATCTACGCGGCTGGAGATGCGGTTGCCGCGGCCAAGAGGTACAGGGACGAGGGGTGGAAGGCATATCTGCAGCGAGTTGGCGGCTGCTGATGATGCAAGGTTTGGACTGGAATGTTCTGCGCTTTTGAGTAGGAGGAAACAAGAGGAATACACGGGTCTCGCTCTACATCTTTAGTCTGATGGCCGCCTCTTGTATTCCGCAACAGGCGACGATGATTGCCCGCTTCAGTGATGTCGACAATGCGTAGATATTAAGCATCATGACATGCAGGAAGCCATTGGTTTGTCATTCCGTGATAAAGTTAGGCAATTATGCACGCCACGGCGGGTCATGGCCAATCTTGTGCTATTCGGCCTAATGATAGAGCTGATTGGTATTGCAGAAGTTTCTGGTAGATGCTTTATCAAATATCGTCCTGGCGAGCCTACGCATCAGAGATTACTCGGTACAACAATGAGCAACTGGGCTCGAGGGTGCACTCTACTCCCACGGCAGCTTCCCGTGCGCTAAACCTTACGGAATAAGACTAAATTCATCGCTACTTTTGGTATTACGGGACCGAGGCTGATTTTTTTCTTTTTCTTTCTTTATTTCCCTGCAATATTCCTTGCATCTCTGTGGGCTATTACACATCGTGTCGAGGTCTCAATGCAGCACGCGCAAACAAGATGCAGAGGATGCGGATGAAGCCAGGCCGGCAGTCATTGGAAATATCGCAGGATCAGGGTCTGGTAAGGGAACGCAATGCGAACGAATATGCCAGTCCTTTCGGGTCGAGCATATCGGCATTGAACATTTGTGCGCTGACATGGATCGTCGAGGCAGCCCAGATGCGGCTATCATCAGACAGAATATGCTCGCGGGGACCATTGGACCGAAAGAAATCACAATCAACGTTGTCGGTTGACATTTCAAGGAATCCACTAAACATGGAGCACGCGCATTTGTCCTGGATGGTAAGCTCGGCGCCACACGCTTCACTCTTCGAGAGTGGAAGGGTTGAGGTTGTGTTGACGGTATGGGCTTAGGCTTTCCGAGAAATACCGACCAGCTGCAACTTTTCGAGAGCGTGGTTGCTTATTTGAAGCATGTTTTCCTCTTGGAATGTTCCGAAGAGACCATCGTCGAGTGGCTTTTGTCTCGAGGGCGGTATAAATAACCCTGAATACGGCTAGAAGCCTGGCTATTTTATCGTGTCGCGAACATGCTTCCTACTGCGGGTGCGAATTGCAGCAGGAGGGTATGAATGGTCTGGGAATGATGCAAGTTACAGCATGCAGATGTAAAAAAAGCTGTCGATGCTTCCGGTACGTTCGAAGATTTGACCAGACCCGTGGGGTAAATATTTTGCCCCTCAACGCTCCAAGTGCTCTGCCCCTCTACCCCTCCACCCCTCCACACCTCAACAGCCAGCAATGACGACAAACCCGAAGTCCATTGCCGACCCGATTGAGCCCGATCCATCGGATCCACTGCCACTGGCTGGATGAAATATCCAGGTCCATGATGAGTCTCATCTTCAACAGCATCATAACGGCCAATTGCCATCCTCCCTCCATCTCCAGCCCGATTTGTACAACTGTATTCACGTACTCAACCAACCCAAACTCATCCAGCAAACCTCGAGCTCCATCAAGCCGTCACAATGTCTCCTCCCGGTATCTTGCTCGTAACCATGACCCCCAAGCCGGGTCTCTCACTGAGTCAATTCCACGAGTGGTACAATAATGAACACGGTCCGACTCGTCTGCGGCTTCCCAAAATATTTCCCAATGGCTTTCGCTATAAAGCCACTTCTGATGACCAGCCTGCCTTCATGGCAGTATACGATGTCACAGCAATGAACCACCTTGAAACGGAAACTTACACTACCCTGAGAGAAAACCGCTCCAGCCGCGAAGCCAACACCATTGGCCAGGTTGACGTCAAGCGTTACTTTTACGATCTGCTCTACACCAAGCAATCGCCTCTCTTCACATCCATTGAGACTCTGACAGACGAGGAGGCCGAGGGCATAGTTACCGTGGCCGTGAGTATCACTGTGTCCGAGGCCGACGGAGCAGGACACCAGTATCAGAAGTGGTTTGTCCAAGAGCACGCCGAGTTGATTTCGGAAGTGCCCGGCTGGCTGCGATCGCGGCTGTTCAAGACGTCGAGTCTAGAAGACCCTGGAAAGGTCGTGTATTTCTGTTTACACGACTACACAAAGCAGAACGGCCTGGGAGGCGCGAAGCATAAAGCTTCTATGGATACGCAATGGCGCACAGAGGTGTTCAGCAAATATGTCGTCTCGAAAGGACGGCAAACGTGGTCTCTGTTCTATGTATTTGGATCTGGCCCTAGAGACCTTGCCTCGTTATCAGAACTCCCCGCGTCTGCGGCCTTTACGTCCACTGACGGGAAAACCACAACCACGCCCGGTTCCGACCCTGTGATATCGTCATACGTCACAACCAAGGACTCCCTGAACATTCCCTACCGCCTCGAGGGCAACCCCTCACCCACCGCTCCCACCGTCGCGTTCTCAAACTCCCTTCTCACGTCCCTCCACATGTGGGATTCTTTTGTTGCTACTCTCAAAAAGAACCGGCCAGATCTTCGTATTCTCCGCTACGATACCCGCGGACGACACGCCATCCCGCAACCGCCCGTTCCCGCAACACTCGACATGATCACGGACGACTTCAAACTCATTCTAGATTCTCTCCGAATTCCCAAGTTGCACGCCATGATCGGTGTGTCTCTGGGTGGTGCAACTACTCTTAACTTTTCCATCAAGAACCCCACTCGCGTTGGCAAGTTCATCGCCTGTGACTTCAACGCCACATCCAGCCCGGCCAACACACAAGCATGGAAGGATCGCGTTGCCATCGCGCAAGGCGACGCCGGACAGGGTATCAAGAAACTTGCCGTACAAACCGTGGAGCGTTGGTTTCACCCTACAACCATGGAGAAAAAGAATCCCGCGCAGGAAATGACAGACATGTTGGCAGGGAATGATGTAGACGGGTTTGCAAACAGCTGCACGGCACTATGGGACTACGACATGAAGCCGGACATGAAGAGCTGTAGTGTGCCTGGATTGTTTGTGGTAGGGGAAACTGATGCAAAAGGTGCAGTTGTCAAGGCCATGGAGGGATTCAGGGGGTTGTTGGGTCAGGGCGACGCCGAGTTGAGGATTGTGCCTTCAACGGGACACCTTCCCATGTTTGAGGACCCGGATGCATTCTACGATGCGGTGAAAGATTACCTATGATGTTGGGTGCAGGAAGACTTGTTTTGGAATAGAAAGGATTCGCTGCGATTTAGAATCTCAAAATGGATGTTTCATTTTATTTTGTAAAGACTAGATCTAGTACCTAGACGAAGTGATATATTCGTTCGTGCGACAAACAGCTGCTCTTTGTTTCTGGTCTATACTGTGAGAAAGCCTTATCGAAGAAGTTTGTTCTGTATGTATATAAGTGATGAGTCTCCTTGAAAATGGCCCCACAACTTCAGTCTACTAGAGCAGGACATGGATTGTTGATGGGAAGGAGCTGCCCTCTTTTAGCTGCGACATGGTCATTTTTTTGGGCAACAATAGGATAATTCCACGCGAGACCAGAGAATCAGGCAGGCAGCACCCAGGCACATTGGCGATGCGGCTGCGAATCGGTCAAGGTCGAATGTTGAGGCCCGATTGTAGGGTAAGGAAAGTACGAGACGATGCACTGCGTATTCAGAAATCAGTTTCCTTGTTGACCGCGAAACACCACCAGACATGTCATCGACACGACGTACGGTGTCGCGGGGATAATCTGATCATCTCATGTCGCACGCCCAACACGCTTCACGCTTCACTGGGTGCCCGCACCGTCCCCCATCATGCACGGCAATCGGACTGGGCATGGCCTGGGTATCGGAAACCTCGTGTGCCCTACCAGAACCTCAGGTCCAACCACACCATGTGGCTTCATGTCTAGATCGGTCTTCATCCGACTCCACCACGGCCACCTCAAGTCACGGTTGGCGGAGCGGGTAGCCACCTAGCTTTAACGGCCATCGGTGGGTGAGCCGTGTTGGGGTGGCTTGACATTTCCGAGCCTTTGCTTCTGTGGTCGCCGATCATGATGGCGTCTCGGCGACTGATGGTGTTGAACCTTGACGCATTGCTCCGTCTCGGGAGGTACCCAAGCGGCGCTGAACATGTTAAAAGCCGCTATAAAGACTCGGAAAAATGTGCCCTGCTGTCCTGCATCGGTAAACTAGTTCTGCACTCTAACCATCTCGGCATTGTATTCCAATATCGCACCACAGACAGCGCATCATCATATATCAAAAGCGACCCACGGCGCACAGCAAAGATGGACCAGATGATCACAGTTCACGATATTCATGAGCCAAATACTGGAACTTGGCAATATGTCGTCGCAGACCCGTCTACTATGAGCGCGGCCATTATCGATTCCGTCTTGGACTTTGACCCTGCCTCCGCCAGCATCAGTACGAAAAGCGCAGATGGTTTGCTCGCTTTAATTAAAGACAAGGGCTACAAAGTAGACCTGATTCTGGAGACACACGCCCATGCCGATCACCTCACTGCCGCAGCATACTTGCAGGACCAGCTTGAAAAAAGTCAAGGCTCTCGACCCGAAATAGGGATTGGCAAGCGCATAGCCGAGGTGCAAAAGCGGTTCGGGGATCGGTATAGCGTCGACGACTATGAAAATGCGTTTGACAGGCTATTTGACGACGATGGGGAGTTCAAGATTGGCAACATAAATGCAACTGTGCTGTACCTCCCTGGCCACACGCCAGACCACGTCGGATACAAGATTCAAGGCAGGTCGCAACTCGGTCTCGAGGCGCTCCCTACTGCTAACTCTTGAATTAAAGACAACATCTTTTGCGGCGACTCCCTTTTCAACGCCGACGTCGGTTCCGCACGCTGCGACTTCCCCGGCGGCGATGCGACACAGCTGTATAACTCGGTGCAGAAACTGCTCAGCCACGGACCGCATGTCAAGATATGGACTGGACATGACTACCCGCCCGAGGCCAGGGCTGGTCGTGCCATCTCGGCCATGACGGTCAGCCAGCAGCGGGAACAGAACAAACACCTCAAAGACGGGACCTCGCAGGACGAGTTTGTGACTTGGAGGAGTGAGAGAGACGCCACCTTGAAAGAACCGCGCTTGATTCACTATGCTTTACAGATTAATATCAGGGCAGGACGACTGCCGAAGCCGACGACAACGGGCGATCGATTGGTTCATGTACCGTTGAAAAGTCCATTTTAGTTGAACATGTAAGACCTTGCTGATGATTGTCGTGTAAACTGTTTGTCGCTGGGTATGACACCGCACTTTGGGTGCATGTATGCGTGTGCGTGTAAGTGACGGGGGCAAATTCCACTCTTTGGCACTTTGTATTGTATTCAGAGGCATACCTTTTGGTTCATATGTACTACACGATGTGCTGGACGGTGTTTTACAGACATGGTTTGGGTTCCTCTGCACTGCATCTCACATGGCTCGAGCAGGCAGCATAAGCCAAGGGCTCCAGGACAAATCACACGTCTTGTTCAACAGTAGGCTGATAAGTGTGTCTTGGCTAAACATCTTCAATATTGAGCTTTCAAGCGTGCCTTTTTGACTCTTGCTGCAATGACACTGGACGTAAACCCGGTACACTTCCTGGAACCTGGCAGATGCCAGTGTATTGCGCGCAATTATTTGTCCATGTCATCGACTCATCGTTTGAGCCACATTAGCCAATGCCCTGCTTTGTCAAGAGCAAAAAGGACACGAGGTGGATAAAATACTTGGAACACTTGACATAAGGTGGATATATTCGGATAATGGCCGCTTCTGCAAATCGGGGTGGCTGGACCGATGAGTGCGATACTTTTCTCGTCAAACAGTACGAACCTGCCACGGCAGACTTTATTGAGCTTCAGCTTGAGGAGTGGTGGTTGTGTTGAGTCAGAAAGGTGATAATTGAAGGTTGTAACTTGTTGGTCACGATGGTTGCTTTTTCTAGGGCTCAAATTAGGGCTTGGTTGAGAGTCACAGCAGGGGTCTTCAGGGGTTAAAACAGGGAGGGTACGGAGTATAAAAGGCCCCGAGCCAATTTCCCGGGTATTTGGGGCCATCAACGAAGTTCTGTAGTCATCATCAATATCAGAATGTTTGCTCAATCCCTCTGAATGTGCGCAGGTCCAATTGATGTATTCAACCTACTTATTTTATAATACTTAAAGATACTTAAAAATACTTTATTATTAAGTATAATAAACTAATATATTTTTATATACTTATATATCTTTAAAATCTTAGTTACTTATTATTAGCTAGAACCCTGGCCCGTTACAAAAATTGGACCTGCGCACATTCAGAGGGATACAGGCGCCCAAGCCTCTTGAAATAACTTTACTCCGCTGTGTAAAATTACTGTTGTTTTCGCAACATACCCAACAGGTCAACGGTTACACCTGCCAAAGGCGGGGCCAAGGGGGACGGCGTGGCACGGGCCTCTGTGCACTCGAGGCCAGAGAGAGGGAACCCAGACCCGTGATCAATCTTTTTTCCGTGCCAATCGGCTTTTTTGCTTCTGTTCACAAGAAACAAAGCGGACATGACGGTGTGACAGACGCGGTTGGATTGGGCCGCACCCCCGCGCAAACCACTGACGACACAAACACACGCATGGGCGGTGCCCGAGAAACGTCGTGCAAGCCGTTTGATTACCCCGGCGCCCATTGGCCCGTCGGTCCTGAATCAACAAGCCATCCGTCCGTTTTAGCGTCGGCAGCGTTGCTTCCGCCGCGCGGGAAGGCGAGCATCCGGGGGTGGAACATGGAAGTTTCCACAAAATCCAGGACAAGGACCGAGCACGCGGCTTTGCGCTGGTGAGACCTGCTGTGACAGCATTGATGTTGGGTTGGGTGATTTATTCCCCGTGTTTCCCCACACGGCCTGTCATTGCTGGAAATCGCCCCTTTTGGAAACGGTGAGTGGCAGGTTGGTGGCTTTGCCTTGACTGATAGTGACGAAATTAGATGTGTTGCGAGCCGAGTATTCGTTGTCGTAGCTGTGGCTGAAGGATTACTCTGCGCCTACTCTGGCCATATGTTACGAGACGTCGGCGTCAAATGCGAGCGGATGGTCGACTAGACACCAGCCAACGCCAAGCAGTCCTACTAGTTCAAGCTCAAGTTGTAAGACATATGTGTGGCCTTTGGAATCATATTGCTCAGGAGGCGCTAGTGTCAACTTAGCTCAGTCTCGGCTCTGAACTGACGGCATCATGATGCACCTGCGCTACTACTATGCTTAGTCGTGCTCTACAAGGAGTGTCAGTGAAGGAGGATGTTCTTCATTCAAGGCAACAAGCGTCTCGATGGAGACAAAGGACAAAGGTAGCGAGTTGTCAGGTTTCGTCTACACCATCAACCGTCAGCGACATGTAGGTATCGTCAAAATACCTCAGCCAGGATCCAAAATTGGAGGTCCGAGACTCAAGACCAAGGGAGCCGGTCAGACCATTCGGCCGACTATCCTAGTTGTTCAAGCCATGTCCCATTTCCCAGGAGGCATAGTCCTTCCGCGTCTGAGGCAAAGACATGTACGCATATGCCACCACCTTGGCGTGGCAAGCGGAATTCCAGATCAGGCAACGACAATGTAGGTCACTTAGTTCCAAAACCTCAACCTAGTCTTAGCGTAGACTCGAACGTCATGAAGGCTCGCACAAAGGTAAGCATGGATTTGCCCAGCCCCTTGTTCCACTCTCAGTCTACCATATTTGAAGGGGCGTGGCAGCCACCTGCTCGTCATGAAAACAGATGGCATATGTCCCGTCTCCCATCTCCCTGTTCCATTCTCTACCTCTACACACACTCTCTGAGGCCATACCCCAACATCAACGTCGTCCATATTGTGTCAAAGACCAAGGTCAACCAAAAGATCAGCCACTCAGATTATCTTTCCAATCGTTCAGTCATCATGCAGTTGAAGAATGTCATGTTAGCAGCGGCAGTCACCTTCGTGGACGCTCAGCGCCCCAAGGACCAAAGCATCTGCGACTATTACACGACCGCGTTGCTAAAGACGAATAACGCAACAAATCAGGCTACGTTGTTGACCCTATTAGTAAACACAGTCGTTATTGGAAATTGTAAAAGCCCTCTATCCCATTTCAGTCTTCTCAGTTGGGTGCTAATCCGAGCACATAGACACCATGCCTAACCACAATGCTGTGCCTGGCATCCTCGCCCCCGGCGAGATTGACGGCAAAAAGGTCAATCTCGCTCCTTACTTTAACGGCGATCTTGCCTCAACCAATACTGGCGGAAAAATGGGCGAGTCTGTCAACTTTCTAGACGGCGGTGGCGCGGCAGTAAGTCTAGCGTTCTGGCAATACTCAACTGGTAAACATGTGCTAATGATTGGAAAAGCCCCTGAAAGAGAACAAGCCCGCCAATGACAATACAAGCCATCAGTAGTACGTACATTCTTCTCTGCTGCTCCAGGCCGCGCTGACCCCGTGAAAAAGCTTCCTCCTCACGCATCTATACGAGTTCTTTGGAAGCCTCACAGGATGCAGCATGCAAGGAATGGCCGGATTTGACGCGTACAACGGGCAGGCCTCGATGGCAGAGGTCCACAAGTTCATGGGCCTGGGAAAGCCAGAGATGGACTACTTTGTGACGCAGGTTGGCCTTGCAGCGGCCTCCTTTGGCGTCGCCAAGGACGACATCTCCGCCATTGCCGACTCGCTCAACTCTGTTTTCAACGTTGCTTGCGGGCCGCCCACCACTGTTGTGAAGGCGCAGGGTCCCCAGCTGCAGTCTATCTGTATCGACCAGTCGACTTGTCCCAAGGCTGCGGAGGATCCCATGTGCGACATGTACCCTGCTGCTGTTAAGCCGGGCAACGCGACGGGCACCATGATGCCTTCTGGTAGTATGAGCGCGACGGGCACCGCGTCGGGGACGAATATGCCGAGTGGGACTGGCTCGGCAATCCCGACTGCTGCTGCGGCTGTGAATGGATATAGTGTTGTGGCTGTTGTTGCTGGGCTGGCTGCTTTTTTTGTATAGATGGAATGAGGCCTGATGAGATTTGGTTCAAGGGGGATTGAGGGGATGTTGTTGAAATAATTGAATTCTGTAAATCTTGTGCAATATATGAGTAATCACTGGCCGTAGCACTGGGGATATGTTACAACGGATGATGAAGAATATTTTCTGCGTGACACAATACTTTGCAAATGTGTTGGCATCCTATCTTGGAGTATTGTTTCAAATGTCACCCGACTATATGAGAGAGCGCCCAGAGCGCGGTGGTCATGACCGTGATCGGATTTAACCGTTGAGCCAGAGAGCAATATCTCCGCCAAGCAAAAGGGAAGTGCCACTTCCACAAGTGCCTGGTATAATGAAACCGCATTTGGCTCTCATCTATAGATGCCCTGCATTTTTACCAGTTGACACTCTCTCTATCTGCGGCCTGACAACAACAGTACACAACAAGGTAACTGCGTAGAATCGTCCCTTTGCGGAAAGGGTTTGCTGCAACTTGGATGGCAGGCGATATATTGAATTCAGTTAAACCAGCTAAATTATTATTAACATTAGTCACGTTAATAAATGACGAGACTTTTAGAGTTTTATTTCAAATAACATCTGAATACGGAGATGGCTGTAGGTGTCATGCTTTAGGGTCATCACTTGGCGTGGGAAAAACTGCAGCAAATAAAGCTAGACACACAAATTTCCTGTCTTGTTGAATTCCATACATCTGATTTATCCTAGAAACCTCTGTTTTCTACCTGTGTGGTACCTCCGCCGCCGGACCGAGTAGGTAAACCCCCGTGGGAGGCAAAAAAGCTCTCGGAACGGCCTTGTACCATGAATAGTCCGTCCTCCAAACCCAACACGTTCCCAGACCCTTCTGACAAACCGTCCTGACTGATCATTTCACGATGGGCAGCTATCCAGCTGCAAAACCGACACCTTTTCCTGCCATTGCGAGGAGATCCGCTTAGGCTTACTCTGTCTCTGTCTGCTTCTCCTCATCCCGCCGTTTCCCTAGGCTGTGTTTGAGAAAAAACGCGAACGCGATGGCGTCTTTCGCATTTTCATCAGTCGCAGTTTTCTTGAAAAAAGGTAGAAGAGCTTCTACGAGTTCTTCGACCTCGATGCTATCCTCCATGATCGCTTGCACCGCGGCGAGATGCATATCGAGAAACGCATATGTTTTTTCAAATGCTTCCCCCGCCTGGGCTGAGGTTTTGATGTCTTGTAAAAACTTAGTGACTTCAGTCGCAATGTAAAACGCAGCCCCGAGCTTTTCACTTCGCAGCTTTTTTAGAAATAGTGTGATAAGGGCTATAATTATAGGGCTTAGAATAATATTTAATATTTAGTTAATAATTTACTTTAATATTAAAAGTTCTTAGTTTTTTTTAAGGCCTTAAAAGGTAAATAACCTTTATTTATATTAAAAGGTAATTAAAAGGCTATTTTAAATACTTAAAGCTTTTATTAGGTTTTTAAGCTTTTATATAATTATTATTATATTTAAGATATAATTTATACTTTTATAATAATATAAAATAGCTATTATAATATTATAAAGTACTAAGGCTAGGTATTATTATAAAAATAAAATTCTATAAAGAAATCAACTATAACCTATATACAGAGAGTTCTTATATACGAGAAAGCTTCAAGGTACACGCTATATAAAAATTTCTACTTTACCGTCTATAGTAAACACCATGATAGGGCTGTAATTTTGCATTTGGCGATAACAGGCCAACTCGAGAGGCTTCATAGACAAGGGCTGCCTTGTAAATCTAAAAGGCAAAGTAGGTAGATACCCAAAATAATTGACGACTACAGCCCAGGATATAAATTGCTTCAAGTATATAAATAGCAGCGTCTACTTTGCCACTACAAATAAAGGGTCAGGTGGTCGCGCTAGATAGTATTAGTGCCTCAGCAGCCATGCAAACCGAGTTTGAGTGAGGCAATAACGGGAATGACACTTAAGACCGGGATGAACGACGCCTTGCTGGATACCCTCGGACAGACGAGACGTGCCACAAGGTGGAACAAGGCCTGGACGGCCATCTTTATGGTGTTGTCGTGCGGCGGCATCTCCCAGGGGTACTCGTCGATAATATCCTTGAAGCCGTCGCCGTTTTGCAGCACTACCGCTATTACCATGATGTCCCAAAAAAGAAGCTGTGCAGAAAGAAGCACTAGAAGCATCTTCAACGCAAAGAGAGGCTGTAAAGACGGCCAAACAAGTTCCAATACACTTGAACGACGCCTTGAGCAGGTCTCAAATCACGGGCTGCTAATGTGTTCCCGGCAGAAAGGAAAGTTTCACTTGGCGGGGGCACCCAGCCCAGGCGGATTTACCTCTGTTTACGAGTAGACTCCTGCCGCTGCAACCCGCTACTCTAAAAGATGTACTTGGACTTCCTTATACGCCCTTGGGTATAGGCTCTGTCTACTACGGAGCAAATTCTTGGACCAGAGAAGCTTCTGGCAAAGTACGCACACGGCCAGATCAAGGCTGCTAAAGACAATACCGATCACGCGGGTCCCATTATAGTGGTATTCGAAAAACCTTGCTGGAAGGATACTAGAAGTGGCGTGAACAGGAGTCTCAAGGATTCGAGTTGTTCAGGAACGACGAAGCCCCTAGTTATATTACGCGAAGCTGTGACAAGGTCCTCGGCTTTCCACGAGATCTTAGAGGATCAGTCGTGCCATGTACTTGGAGGCAGGAAAACTGTTATCCCGCAACAATACGAAGCACTTGGTTTGCGTCGAGTCCTTGAATGCGATCCGTGTCAACTCCAACCAGCTCGTCGCGTCAGTTATTAAGCTACTACTGTTATTACCTGTAAACTCTAATATTTACGGCTAATTAGCCGGCTATTTACTTGTGTTTCTTTACTTTCTTTTATAGTTTTAAAGCTTTATATTTATAATATTTAATACTAGAAATTATAAGTTAAGTATTAGTATAATATATATTAATA
>NW_011942149.1:353781-366464 GCF_000187425.2 Metarhizium robertsii ARSEF 23 | reverse complement strand
TAAATTTCTACTTTAATTACTTAATAAAAAATATAAATTATTAATATTTTTATATTATTAATATAAATAAAGTTATATTTAAGTTTTATATAAAATAATTTTAATTCTCTTAATAATAGCAGATAATTTATTTCCTTTTTTTATTAAAAGGGAAAAATAAAAAAAGGCCGAGAGGATTAAGTGTTTAAGTCTGCCGGTTGCCATATTCACTTGACCGTTTCTTTGTACTAGAGCCACGTGGTTACTGCTCAGTTTTTGCTCACATTGCAGGTTCAAGTTATCTAGGCAAACAAGTATTCCGGCTGTGAACTCGTTTGCAATATTATTATTGGTTAACCAAGTAGTTTCTCACCCCCCACTTTCATTGTTGATATCCCGACCTGTGGTAACATGAAGGAAGCGACCTTTGCCCTTATCCTTGCCCTTGACATTGGGGGAACTTTATGCACTTGACCGTGTTGCAAAAAAGTCCAAGTTGATTACCTTTTTTGCTCTGAAAGCCAGCAACTCTCAGCGCCCCTTACCCTTACCGCGTGAAAGGTCTTGTATTTCGAAAAGCTCTGCAGTTGCTGATTGATACTGACGGCGGATTATTCAGGTTTTGAGGTTTTGCCCCAACAACAACAACACCGCCATCATCAGCATGTTTTCAGATAAGCAGATGACCAACGCAGCCGACAACGACGTTATCGAGCAGCCCGGTAGTAGCCGCCAAGTACGTTACACGGCCGCTGACAGCTCGCAGTACGCTACGACGACCGATGATCTCGCAGGCGCAGGAAGGGACGTGGCTCTGCGCTCCGGGGCGGCACCAACCGATAAATGGTCGGTGCAATACTATTGTGTGTCACGGATGGTTTCTCGCGGGAAAATTCCGCCGAGGCATCGCCCGGCAACATCCATGCTTTTGTTTGGACCCCCGTCCGCGCGCAGGGCTCAGCCGCAGGAGCAAGTCCCGGGACCTCAAGAGGCTGCACGACGGCCGGGTCCGCGACCTCTTCAAGGGCTGGCTCCGCGACCTCTTCAAGGGCTGGCTCCGCGACCTCTTCAAGGGCTGGCTCCGCGACCTCTTCAAGGGCTGGCTCCGCGACCTCTTCAAGGGCTGGCTCCGCGACCTCTTCAAGGTCAAGGGCCGGCTCCGCAGCCGCCTCAGACGCAGAACGCTCAGAGGCCTCAGCAGAAGCGCGCCAGAGGACGCCGTTCACGCGGTGCCAATCGTGGCGGCGTGCAGAAATCTGGTCAGCAGGGGACATCGTCTTCCATGTCTGCTAGCGACCTCATGGCCAGAATCAACCGGGACCCGGAGCTCCTCAGACAGGTGGAGGAGCTCATGTTGCGGAAGGAACAGGAGACCTCTCGGGCAGCCGTAGAGAGGGCCAAAAGGGCAGCCATTTGCGGCAATTGCCTCAAGGTTGGGCACACAGTCCGGGACTGTGCTCAACCGGCCGATGACGGCTATGTCCACGGCTGTCCTATTTGTAACGGGTCTGATCATGAATCAGCCCAGGGTTGTAAAATGCATTGGCCGCACCGCCTCGAAAGGAGGCTGTATTGGGCAATCGAGCAGCGCGCTCGGCGTCCAACTCTGGCCGCCTTTCCCAACTGGCTGGATGTCTTCACCGAGGCCCGGAACGCGGGCAATGACATGGAGGCCTTGCCACAAAGCTTCCCGTGGACGCCACTCTTCAGCCGGACCCTCATCCGGGAATATCCGGACACAAAACATCCCTGGTCCAACTTTGACTACGTGGCCAACAACTCGTCCGCGTTGCCGGTGGATCCTCTTGTGACGGACCAGGCCGCCGTCATCGCAAACGACGCGGTGATTCGCAGTCTACTCTCGAGACCGGTCATTGGCAATACTGGTGGCTGGCCATGAGATCATGAGAACTAGGATGAGGACGAAGACGGCGAAATACTTGGAGCCATTCAAGTCATAATTGGACTTATACATGGGTGTAATACTGTGCTAAAAATTTAGTTTCTCGTTTCTTTTCCTTTTCTTTTTTTTTCGGGCTCTGTGGAGGTAGATGAGGGAGAGAGGGAGGGGGAAGCAATAATGCAATTCACTACTGGTGTCTTAATATAATCTGTCAATGTTCTCAAACGTCTGGTCTTAATAATGCTCGATCCTTGTGTGTCTATAAAAATTATGCGACGGCACATTTCACCGATGCGACAACAAAATGGGCCTTGTCGGAAGGGGAAAAAATTAAAGTTCATAATTGCATATCGATTATACTGGTCCGTGTTTTTTATTCTTTGCCGGAACTCGTATGGCAGACATCTAGATGTAATCACCATGTTGCATTGCAAAACCACTCAGATCCCATTGCCGCCGTCAAATCCCAGTGACAGCTACACGACTCGGCGCACCTTGCGGAACTCCAAGCCAATCCTGGGCTCCCCCATTACGTTTTTATAACATTGATCAAAGAATTGCAAGGCACAAGGTAGGAGCCACAACAAAAGTGTATATTATATGCAATAAAACGCCAGGCCCAAACTATGTACAAATTGGCCTTAATCGCCGAATCCCTCCCACGTCTCATGCCCGCTTTGGGAGACTCGAACCTTCATTCTGATGAGAGCAAGTGCCAATGCTCCAGAATGAGGCAAGGCATGAATACATTCAATGCCCGTGGGTGACTTCAATTTCAGGGCATCGAAGCCAATGTCCTCCCAGTCGACGCAGTCTGCTTCAATCCATCGAAGACGCATTCCGCGCGCATCAATGTAAAGAAACATGTCGACTGATTCGACAACAACAACCCCGGGCGAATTTTCATCCAAGGTTGTACGGGCATACAGCTGGACAGTGTCGCACACGTGCCCTTCTTGTCCTTGGAGGAGGAGGGCCTCGACCAAGGCGCCATCGTCGCCCTTGAGCCACGCTCTCTGTGTACCAACGAACCCAGAGAGGTCAGCTCCGACCGATGGCCACCGCTCCGATACGATTTGGAGGATCTGGCCCAACATGAGACAAATGGGCAGCTCACAGGCTGGCAGGCCACTGATGGCATCTGTAGCCAACTTGCAGAGTCCCTCCGACACACTGGCGGCTGCGGCGAGTGCAGAGACGACAGACTGGAGCAATGTGAGGGCCTCGCAGCCGGAGCCAAGAAGCTCATCGCGCCTTAGCGCGAAAAACAGCTTGATGAGTGCCTGGTCTCCGTGACAGGCATGAGGACAGGTCTTGTCCGTCTTGCCCATGTCGCCGCTCCAGACATCCAGCCAGAGCCAGCCCGCGTAGTCGGACTCTGCGGCAAGCTTCCGCGGCGAGTCATTGACGTACTGCAGAAGCGCGTCCCAGTCGTCTTCGGGCTGTCCCGGGCTGTCGGTGATGCTCTCCATGACATTGATGGAGGCATCGATAAGAGACGTCTGAATAGCCGCCCTTTCTTCCTGCTCTTGGAACCTTGTTTTGGAGGCAGCCGACTCCATGTCAAGAGAGGCCAGCTGGTCCCGAAGCCTCTTGTTTTCCTCAATGGCTTCGCGAGCTTGACGCTTCGCCGATTGAAGCTTCTCCGTGGCAGATTGGCGTTGTTCCGCCTGCAGGGAGCGCACGGCTTCGAGCTCCGTCGCCAGCTTTGCCTTGTCCTCTAGTAGCTGAGCAATCTCACCCCGCGCATCAGTAAGATCACCCATTGCACGAGTAAGATCGCCCTGGAGATCATTCACGATCCCGATTGGGAGCTGGCTTGGCCGATCAAGGTCCTGCAAAGCCTTCTCGAGCTTTTCAGACCACGCAGGTCCCCAATGCTGCAGCATCGCCACCGATATATTCGGGTTTCTCAGGATGTGGTCAAAGGCTCTTTGTCCCACATAGTCTTCTCGGTCTCTAGCCAAGGCGCCCAAGTCGTCTAGATTCTCATCCTGGCGCAGATAATCGTCCAGTACCTGGTTCCCCTCCTCGCAGACACGTATCAACTGCTGGAGGTCGGCAGCCATGGTCTTGTTGACCACTGACCTGTCCGAGTACTCCTTGAGCTTGGCAGTAGACTGGTCGCTGTACTCGAAGACATCGGCCAAGTCGCGCTTGGCCGTGGTGTCGAGATTTTTAAAGCTGTCAACGACTTGCTTCAACTGCCTCTCCACATCCTTAATGGCCGGCATGCGAATACCGAGACCTAGATTGTGAGTCATTGCGAATGTGTCGAGTGAGTACGTGATTGCTGTCGCTGGAAAACTCGAGATTGTACAAGGTGGAAAATTTTTTAGAGTGAATACTTTTCGAGTCCCAATATCTGCCTGCACTTTGACAACTGGCAGCTGATTTTCGTCGACGTCAATGGTGTGAGCTGACAGCTGCCAAAGTCTACACCATCTCAACCAGACTTTTCGACGAGTCTTCGTGTCTTGGCTGAAGCACTTATCAAGCCTCCCAACGAGGAATTGGATGGTCTCCGGAGTTGGCTCTAACTGAAAATCATAGTCTGAATACTGAAAATGCCAGGCTTGCCAGTGAGCTTCGCAGCGCGTGATGAAGAGGCTCGATTGACCAGTAATTGAGGCTGCAGATTGGGATGCGAGACAGTTGGAAGCTACCAGGCTCTGCTGTCACTTCTCTAAATGTCTTTGTTTATACAAACGTTTAATGTTCGGAGACAGCGCCATGGTGTCTGGTTACGATATTAAACTTCACATGGCAAAATGTCACCAAAATAAATAACTGCATTATTCGGATTAACGGCAATAACAAGATGTCAAGATGTCAATTAAATGTATACATCAAGTTACTCAACCCTTCCCCAGGCATAACCGAATCCCAATCCTCCGCTTTCACATGCCATCCTCGGCAGTTCATTCTCACACGCCCTCTTTTTTTTAAATAATGGCAGCCGAGTTTGTGAGAGAGGCGACGCAATATCCAGTGAGTGTAGCAAGTTCGTCGTCGCGGCCAATAGTGCCACTGCTCACGAGGTTGTCCAGAAAATAATAACAAGTGAATGTGCTATTATTCATGGCAGGGATAGCTACACGGCTTTGCGTACCTTGCGGAACTTCAAGCCGATCTCGGGCTCCCCCATTTCATTATCGAAATAGGTGCGCTTGACGAGAATGCAGTCCCCATGAATGGGACACTGGCCATTCTCCGGCTCGATTTCCTCGCCGTTGCAGATTCCTCGGAAACAGAACCAATCTTCCCTTGGTCCCGAGTCAACCAAGCGCATTGCCAAGTAGAGGTTGTCGGGTTGCAGAGTATCTAGCAACAATTGACACACCTCCTTTGGTTCTAGGTTTTCAGCCCCAACCACGTTGAGAATGGCTAGACTGGTCAAAAGCCTATCGATTGTACTGTCCCAGAATCGCAGACTCTGGTACTTGTGCAGCCATTGTGGTTTGCCCACCTCCGTAGTCGAAGGGGGCGTCGGGCCGCCGAGCTTGCCCAGATCACTGGAAATCTGGTCAACCACCTCCGAGGTGCCGTCAATCTGCTGCTTGATCGACGTGATAGTCTCGGAAAGCTCTCCGAGCGCCGTCTGCAAACTGTCTGGGGTTGCCGTTCCCCGCCAGTTTGTCAGCACCTCGAGGTGTTGAGCAAGACTCTCCGACATTGCAGAGACTGCCTGGCACACCTCTTGAGACGCAATCTCTCGGTCGGCGTCTTGGCTCAGGATTCTGGTGGCCAGTCTCGCAACTTCGGCGCCTTTTGGATAGTCTGAATCCATCAGCCATGCGCTCATGGCTTCGACCTTGTCGCCGAGAACCGCAATGTCCTCGTTCTGCACGAGCTTGTCTCGAGCAGAGTCGGCCTGTCGCACCGTGTCGGTCAACTCGACAAGATCGGCCTTTTCGGCCAGGTTTGTGTTTGCCAACTTGCTGTCGACACCATCAACCTTGGCGGACAGCTTTGCCAATTCCGCTGCCTGCGCCTGGCATTCCGAGTCCCGGGCTTCGTTGTTTTGCAACACGATGCTTTTCAGTTCCGCCACGTCGGACCGCTGGGAGAGGTCTGCGCGGATGGAACCGACCTTGGAGGCGAGATTCAGGAAATCAAACCTCCGCAGGGCTTGGTCCGAGACCGTCTGACGCAGCTGCCCCAGGGCTGCGTCGTGGCAGGCAATGGCCTGCGAGACCTGTGCAGTCAGGTCTGTAATGTCACGCCTCTGCACACGATCGTGGGCTGCGTCCAGCAGCCCGCACGACTCCAGATCCGACACTGTGGCCAGACCAGAGACGACGCTGCTCACAATGGCATGGACCTGCTCTTCCGACAGCAGCGTCGACCCCTGCGGAATCTTTGCGCAGAGCTCCGAGGCCAAGTCTCGGGCAAACCTAACAAAGACGTCGTAGGTAATAAAGCCGTCTTGGTTATCGGGTGAGCCCTTGAGCTCTCCCAGAGACCTCGTCACGCGCGATGCCGTCGGAAGGCGGCGAGCAACCCTCGACAGGCCGGCGACGTCGTCTTTTAGCTGGTCGACGGCCTGCTGTCCAGCAAGGCCACCCTCGACTTCAAGACGACGCCCGATGCCGTCAATGCCGTCCTTCAGCCGGTCAATAGCCTGCTGTCCAGCAAGGCCACCCTCGACATCGAGACGACGCCCGATGCCGTCCACGGAATCACCAACAGCCGAGAATTGGAGGCTGACAGCTTTGTCGTGATCCTCGACCGCTTCCTGGACCAGCCCGACTTTGGTCTCGACGGCGTCGACTGCGTCATTCAGGAGAGCCAGCGTCTCCCTTTGAGACAACAACAGCTCCCCCAGCCGGTCTTGTTGGCTCGTTGCGGCCGACTGAAGACCTGACGCCGCTCCGACCAGGCTCTGCAATACAGGGAGCCCCGAGACGGCAGACTCGACGTCACTCCTTGAGGGTAAACCTCCAAGAGCTGCCCGCTGCTCGTTGAGAGTCTCTTGCAGCTTGCAGACATCTCCATTTTTGGCCACCGCCTTGTCAAGACTCTCAAGTCTCGACTTTATGGCTGAGAGCTCGGTGTCCAGCAAGGTTTGGACCCTGTCGAGCTGGTCTTGACGACCAGCTACCAGCTCCCGCGATCGACGATTGACGTCGTCGCGCGTCTCCTGAAGCGAGGTTTCGCGGACAGTCAATGCTGCCCCTTGCTCAGCCAACCTCCTCTCCTTTTCGTTGAGGCGCTCTTCCTTCTCGTCGAGGCGCTTCTCGCGCTCAATCTGGCAAGGGGACGCCTCGGCATCTGCCCGGCGAACCTGTGTCGCGAGTGCAATGAGGCGGCTGTCAAACTGCTTCTCCATGCGCTCCGTCAGCCTTGCCTGGATCGCCTCGGTCTCTGCCTTGACTTGGTCCTGCAGACGAGTGTCAAACGTCCTTTGGAGCCTGTCAAGTTCCGAGCGAAGCCGGGCCTTTGCACTCTCAGAGACTTGCAGCTCAGTCTCTAGGGCAGCCACTTGTTGAGCTTTGATGCCATCTTCATGATTCTGGATCATGGTTTCGGCCCGCTCACACAATCTCTTTGTCCATTGCAGGATGGTCAGTCTGGAGTTTTCCTCGACTGCTTCAACGGACAGGCCCCCGAAAAATTCCTCCATGCCCCTAATCTCCCTCCGCAGGATTTCAATTTGTTCAGTAAACGCCATGTTGGCGTATCGTTGAATGCGTTTTTTTTAAAAAAAATTTAAAAAAAAACAGACGATAAAACTGCGGGTGGTGTGTATGTTGTGGAAAAAATTTCCAAATCTAGGCGCATTTCTTGGGGGGGCTGTTCGTGACTGATGGACTCTGGGAAGGAGCGCGGGAGCTCCTTCCATTTTCGCCAACACACATGTCCCCATTAGTTGCGCGTCTGGAATCAGTTCAATTTTCGTCAAAAAGAGCTTGGAATTCATTTCATGTGTAAATAATGTGTCTGGTAAGCCTGTTTCGGGCAGACGTAAAATCTTGTATTCCCTTCCAAACTACCAGTTCTTGATCTACTTGTTCTCGCAACTCTAGTGTCAATATCGCTTCCAGCACCCATTGATAGGAACAGTTCTATTGCGGTTTGGTCACGATGATCTTCCCAGTCATGGTTCAACACACACGTCTAGAAACATGCATGCCACCTGGTCAGGACAGCCCAGTCGACTCAGTGTTGACCAATGGAGACGCAACGTCTGGCTTCTTGGGGGCACTCGTGGCTGCCGGCTGTCCGGTTGTCAACCATACCGTTGTATGGTGAATGGGATGGAGTGGCATATCAGATGGTTGCCAACTTGACACCTGTCAAGCACTGTTCGACTGCTCTACTCCATCGCTGCCGAGAAATTTTCTTCCTTGGCTCGTCATCCATCTACAACACTTGAAACATCTCGAAACCAACAGCGCAGAAACAAGCTTCAAGACATCATCCAGACACCATGTCGAATGTATCCGTCGGTTCGGCCAATGCCGCGTTTGTGACGCCAGCAACGGGCGTTCTCGATGCCTACAACCGCCGAAACAACATGCATGATGCGAGCCGGGAGTTCTACAAGCTCCTTGACGATCTACAATCTCCAGCAGTGCGTGACCGCCTGAAGAGAGCCAAAATTGGTATTGCCCAAACCATCGAGGCATTCGAAAAGGGCTATGAGACAGATTACGTCGTCATACAGCTCGCAATGTCCATGTCTCCGCTCTCCTTTCGAGCTGTTCTCTCGGGCACAGTCGCTTGGCAAGCAGCCAAGACGACTAGTCATGACTGGTATTCTGCGGCCGGGCCAGGAGTTTACGCTGTCGGCATTGGAGTAAACGGGCGTGGAGGCAGTTTCTTGTCTGCACAGGAAATCCGCCGTCTGGCAGAAGGCATTGACCGGTATTCCGCTGGATACGATGCCTTGCAAACAGCCGCTGGCCAGCGAACCTCGAGTCAACGTCAAGACGTCAGATATCTGCGCAGCGTTGACAATGCCATTTCCAACTGTGTCGCTTCAGCAAAAGGGGGTCGAAGCATCGACAACCCTAGCGAGCAACAGCGCGCACTCTTGTTTTCAGAGAGACTCCGAGAACGCGCCCAGGCCATCGAATCCGTTGATCCGACGGGCCAGACGATCCAAATACAGAGCCCGCTCTACGTTGGATGCTCGGAAAAGCTGGAACAGCGGACTAGAGATTACGTTGCGCCGGTCAATCTCGGCAACATAAACAAGTTGCTGGCTCTGACCCTCAACGTTCTGAAGATGATGAATCTTCCGTCTACCCTCTACGTTCGCCCCGTCATTCGCATCTGGGAGCGACATCAGCTTCCATATGCAGAGCGGCTTGTTGCCACGCTTGCCGAGTCATTGGTGGCGCAAAACGGCTTCAACGCCAGGGAAGCGGGAGGACAGGCTTGCCCGTTCAACCCGACCGCCTTCCAAACCGCCAAATCCGTCGTCTTCTCCGTCAAGCCGTACTTGCAACGGCATATTGATGGGGTTGATACCGTGCTCAAAGACAGGCTGAAATTCATCCAAGAGGTGAAGAGGCTGAGCCAGTACCTGTCCGATCTACAGCAAGAGATTGATGGGACTAGGCAACAACTTCGCAGTTTCATGGCACTCAAGCCGATTGGGTGGACGGCAGGCATCGCAATGCTGCAGACCAAACTGCAAAAGCTCTGTCAGCAGACGGACATGCTGGTGGACTGGAAGGTTCGCATGCAAGCTGTCATCGGCCTTCAAAATGCCATGCTGCCGCCGCCGCCGTCCGCGGGCCATCAATCTGCTGACTCTCAGCTGCCTTTATCGGCAACAGAGGTCAGATGGGTGCCCGCGACTCCCGTTGCTGGCCAGGGGAGACGGCCGCTTCCGCTCTCGTCATCGTCAGTGGTGACTGTGATTCCGCAGACCTCTGACTCTTCATCATTACCCGCGATTGATGAAATGGATGTCGATTGAGCTTGATTGCAGGCAACTTACTTGGAGCGTCTACAATCATTCGACACGACCCTTGCTGTACGTCCGTTGACGATGCCAGGACTGTCGAGTCAGGGGATGATTGAAGGTGGTTGGTCGCGGTCTTCCTTTTTTTTTTTTTTTTTTTAGAAGCAGGGTATAAAACGGGTCTGGAAAAAAGTTCTGCAGTCATTAGTAGTATCAGACAATTTACTTGTGCCTCCCAAAATAACTTGTTTCCGCTGTGTGAACTGCTGTTTTCTCGACAAAAATGCTGCTAAACCTGGAGGCAGGAAAACCGTCATCCCGCAACACAAAGCCAAGAGAAAGTCGCTGACCACTCGATTAGCCGGGATACGTCGTGGAAATGGGCTCAAAGGGACAGACACCTACGCTGTGTTCTGCCTCGCACGGCACAACAGCCACGCCACGACGAGTCTCTGCCCGTCCAAAGACCATGGTAGTACTCACAAATCGTTTCTTTACTCTCAGGGACAAAGTCTACACACTACGCTAGCTGAGAAGTGGCCTTTACATGATTGTATCCCTCGCCATCAGTGTAGTTGTCAGGTTTGGCCCGAGTCGCGTGCAGAGGGACATGAGATTGTGTTACAACTCTCTTTACACTCGTGGACGGTATATATGGGACTGTACAGAGGAATTTACCATGAGGTCACAAGAGCTCGTCATGTAATAAACAGGTTGTATTGTGAGAGAACTAAAGAGTCAACCAAAAGGTAACGGCGCGATCCACGCCACTTCAAGTATGTCCAGTAAGGACTTGAACGGCTTCCTCATCACAAGCCTTGGCCAGCCTCTTCCCCAGGCGCCACGGCTAGTCCATTTTACAACCTTGCGCCGATTTATAGCCAGACCCGTTGTACATGGGATAGCAATGGATAAAGCTATCCCCGTAAATTCCGCCACGATTAGCGCCAAGCGAACCGCGCGTTAAAAGGGGCGAATTCGCCCATCCTCCTCATCGTCCTCCTCTTCAGGCGATGACGGAGCCTGCCCTTGAGGTTGTGCCTGTACACGGCCCTGAGCCTCTTGAGGTCCTGGAGCTTGTCCCTGGACGGTCGGCAGAGCGAGTTGTCTGGTTTGAATTCCAAACATGTTTCGCGGAGGCTGGAGCGGCGCCGGAAATAGCCCACGAGCCATCATGCGCGACGTACAATTGTCCAGCTGTCCCTGGATTGATCTCTGGACTTCTTCCTGGATCGATCTCTGGACTTCTCCCTGGATTGATCTCTGGACTTCTTCCTGGATCGATCTCTGGACTTCTCCCTGGATTGATCTCTGGACTTCTTCCTGGATCGATCTCTGGACTTCTCCCTGGATTGATCTCTGGACTTCTTCCTGGATCGATCTCTGGACTTCTCCCTGGATTGATCTCTGGACTTCTTCCTGGATCGATCTCTGGACTTCTCCCTGGATTGATCTCTGGACTTCTTCCTGGATCGATCTCTGGACTTCTCCCTGGATTGATCTCTGGACTTCTTCCTGGATCGATCTCTGGACTTCTCCCTGGATTGATCTCTGGACTTCTTCCTGGATCGATCTCTGGACTTCTCCCTGGATTGATCTCTGGACTTCTTCCTGGATCGATCTCTGGACTTCTCCCTGGATTGATCTCTGGACTTCTTCCTGGATCGATCTCTGGACTTCTCCCTGGATTGATCTCTGGACTTCTTCCTGGATCGATCTCTGGACTTCTCCCTGGATTGATCTCTGGACTTCTTCCTGGATTAATCTCTGGACTTCTCCCTGGATTAATCTCTGAACCTCTCCCTGGTCGGTCAAGGGCAGAGCGCGCGTAGGCGGAATTGTCCCATGAGAGACCATTTCCGAAAGGCGCCTCTCAAACTCCTCATTTGGCCTAACAGTCAACTGTGAAGCTCTTTCTCTCATTGCGCGTCGTAGGTTCTCGGTTATAGCTAAAAACTCCATGTCCTCGTTGTTACCTGCGCTGTTTGTTTGCTGGTTGGAAGACATGATTGTTTTTACGCTATTGGGAGATGTTGGGAGATGTTTGGGACGTTGTCGATATGTGACGGTTAGAGGGAAAAGTTTTTAAAAAAGGATGCGTTTGCGTTTATTGGGAGAGTAGCCGGTTTATGGAATCTAGTAGCTGGCAGCTGGCAGCCGGTGCCTGTCTAATAAGCTCATATTTCAGCGTTTGCTAGCATAAATCCTTGACTACACAAGGGCCAGGCTTGTTTTGTCCGGCAAGACATCGACGAAGTGAATTTGTTATTATAAGAGCATAAAAGTGCTTACGGCACCAGCGCTTTCACCGCTATAAAGATTATCTCGTCCATATTATAAGCGAGCATCCTCTGCCTCTGTATAAACAGAGGAAACAAAGACGCTGTCAACGAGTGCGTATCTGAGTTTCTGCTTTGTACTGGGTGCGTTTACAATACATGTTTATAATGTGCTCGCGATACCCGCCCGAGAATACACTTTATTTCGGGCCTTGCATTTCCGTCTACCAAAATGGCTGTTATTCTCCATGAATATATCCCTTCAAGTCGCATCTCCACGATGTAGTCCGGCTAATCGAGGGGTCCGCTAAATCTCCAAAGCTAATATCAAATACAAAAGGTAGCTGCAAGTTCGATTAAATACACTACAAGTACCAGCCTAGTATCAATTAACGTGCTGTCTCTTATACTTGGACTTGGCGATTATAATATATACTCTTTTTTACTTTTCTTGTACGTCTTGTCTTGATAAACCTACTATTATATCTTATATAAAAGTATAAATTTATATTATAACTGTGTAAAGTAATACAAGTGTACTAAAGTATTTTACTATTATAAGTATAAGCCTTAGCTTTATTTTTTAACTTATTACATTTTTCTT
>NW_011942149.1:345606-353681 GCF_000187425.2 Metarhizium robertsii ARSEF 23 | reverse complement strand
TAATACATTTATTTAAGTATATATTAACTATTATATAAGCTAAGTAAGTAGAAAAGGCTATAGAATTTACTATTATATTATAAAAATAAGTTAATATAATAATACTTAATTTATATTTTCAGCTTGAAATCCAGGTCTAAACCCAGCTCCGACTGCACCTCCAACTTTACTCTTATCCGCCAAAGTTCAAAGCCGTCGAGACATGACCGCAAAAGAATTATATGTGAACTGCCGCAAGCCTGGTCACAAGGTTGCAGACTGTTTGTATCCTTTCCGCGATGGCTTCGTTTATAGCTGTCCAATTTGCAATATATCTGACCACGAGTCAGGTAATTGTAACAGCAAGTAACCTAAAAGCCTGGAGAGAAAGTTCTACTAGGTAATTGAACCTCGTGCGCATCGCCTACCTTTGGCTACATACCGGTACGAGTTGTTTCTGGAAGTATCCTTTCAAGTGTCTTGCCTTGGACGGTAGCATTTACTATACGCCTGATGTCGGGCGACACACCTCCTTGGGTGACCTTTGACTACGCCACCAACAACTGGCAGATGCTGCCCACTAACTGTTTGACGCAACAACGCAATCATCCTGAGCTCTGCTAGAGATGCACTGTATGCTCCGACTCAGCAGTCTGTACATGTCGAAGACGTTGGAATGTCCGGGGTCAACGCTGCCACTCAAAGCTCTGCTCTCCAAGACGACCAAGTGGATTACCACGGGGTGCTCCAAGGGTAGCTGGAAGATGAAGCCCCATGGTCTCCATGGTCATGGGTTGTCTTTTTTTACATGTGCTGCGCTCCTAGTTGTTCCGCAGAGATGGCATTTCGCTTTACTACTATTTCCTTTTCATTTTGGTGCTGTCTTTAGGGTCTCGGTTTTGGAGGGTACCATAGGGATCAAGTGAATACACTTGTTGCTCGCATCAACATCTTTATTTCCCGTTTGTGTCTTGACGCCGTTGTCGTGTGTTGTATTGCTTTACATGGTCCGTAGAGACACTTTCGCTGCAGCGCCTCTGTTGTCTGATGCCTCTGTCCAGGTGTTGGCCGTGCGATAATCATCAATTTGTGCCCACCGCCGAGGATTTGCCAGTGATCTACAAAAGTTCTTGGCCGGTCATGTCGACAACGGCTTTGGCTCTCGGGTTTATCTGGATGTCGAGAGACGGAATACAGAAGAATAATGGCGACAAACACTGCAACAGGGACAATGGGCTGATGGTGAACACGGCACGAACAAGTCTCTCTGTATCAAGCCAACTTTTTCGCTACCGAGGGCGCTTGCACGATACTTTTGTCATGCTTGTATCATCATTCTGTGACAAGGATGAGGGTGTCAAAGGTCCTTGGTTTTCCAAGAGGAAGAGAGGGACGAGTAACCACTACATATACATGAAGGAACTCTGGTCATAAAAGGTTAGACTTTGACCATGCGAGAGTAGACAAACAGGGCTCAAAAATGGTTGTCCCCATTCTCCAAGTCTGCCATCTTTCAGCTAGGTGCCGCGTACTCGCGCATCTTTTTTCGGGAATATCCATGTTGCCCAGCTCATTGTAAACCCGAATCAAGCCACTTCCATCCGCAGTATCCCTATACTTGTACCCTGCTGAATCCCCCGAGGACCCCTGTGATGTCCCTCCTCATAGCCCCAACTCGAAAACTCTAGAAAAAGCAAGTATCACGACCCTCGGACCTCTCGGACTTCTGGAACCTTCAATCATCTGGTTCTTCAAAGGCAGACAGTGTCAAGACACGAAGACGGGCATTAGATGTCGGGTTTGCTGCCCACTTGACCAACTCGAGGATGCTCAAGGCGAATGATGCGGAGTAATGCTGGTCGATTTGCGCCACGATGGTAATGCTAGCTTGATCCCACAACTTATAGCTTCGCGAGTTTCGTAGCTGCTGCAAAAGGGAAGCGTAGTTGCAAATATTGGGCATGATAACTTTGGGGGCGATGGCCGGGCCATGGTTTGTCGGATTTCAGTGGTCGAGCCGTCTGGGGACGTCGTTGCCTGCCAGTTTGCCAGCGCGTTGACTCTGTTCGAGAGAGTTGCAAAGAGGCGCGATACAACAGAGTCAATGTCGTCCTTTGAGCGAAAGTCTCGCAGGGCCGCCCGTTGCTCTTTGAAATCTTCTCGCAGTTTCCGAATAATATTGAGATCTGCCAGCCCGGCTTGTATTCTCGATGGGCTCCCAAGAGCGAGGCTTCTGCTGAGTGTGGTTCGAGCGTTCTGGGTTCCGCTTCGGCAGCGTTCAAGCTCGGTATTATTTCTGTGCTTCACGAGGGCCATGAGCGGCCCAAAAGCATTTGTTTGCAGTCGTCGTTGTTCAATAAATGAGTGATGGCATTGTATATCTCTGAGTTGCTATATTCCTGCTCCGTCGTTTGTTACGTCTTGTGTGTTGTTATGATTGCGTTCCCCGGGACAAATAGCAAAGTCAACCCACCGTCGCCATCCATATCAGTCGTATGTAGGCTCAAGCTCATGGTTCGGGAATCTAGGCCCATGACGCTTTTCTGAGCCATCTCTATTGGGGTTTCTGGCTCGGGCGCGGCTCGAGCCTTGCCGTCATTCAAGATGCCATGGTACGGTTATGGCGTCGAGGTTGTCGGGTTGCAGAGTATTGGCGCACTTCTTCTGGCTCCATGTTTTTGGCCCCAACCACGTTGAGAATGGCTAGATCAGATATGACCCGATCAATTGTACTGTCCCAGAATTGCAGTCTGGTACTTGTACAGCCATTGTGGTTTGCCTGTCTCCGTAAACACAGTATCGGCCTGTCCAGTCGTCATGGCAGGGCAGTGTTCCTCGCTGGTGCTCTGTGTGGTGGAGCTGGAATATTCGTTCGGTTGTCTGGCCGTAGTTGAGAATCGCAGGCTTCATCGCTCGTGGGTAGGAAAGGAAAAGCTTGCCAACTCGGCGGACAGTGTGTATCTCGAATGGGAGTTGTAATGTAATGTATTTTCGGTTCGGCGTTCGATTTCATCGAAAATAACGTAGATATTCGTGGTGGTGGGCTCGATCGTATGGTGTCAGCTTGCTCGTCGGTAATGGTAAGCTACATGGCATGTCAGTTTGTCTGGATATCCAAATGACAACATTACAACAGTACCCTGGGCGTATAGTTTGTGTTCTCGTACACAAAGTCGGCTTTGGCCTTGGGCCTCATTTCCTCAACGATGGTCAGCTTGTGATACTCGTGAAGCTGTGCCATGTTTGCGCTCTCGTGGCTCAGATGGCAGCCACGAGGATGACGACGTCAACAGTCCTGTTCCCATCTTGCGGCTGCTGCTCATTTGGTTGAGACATGGCGGTGGCGGCGGCGGCGGCGGTGGTGCTGATGCTGGACCTGATCGTATGGCGTCAGGTTAGTCGGCCGAGGGCGAGCTACATGGCATGTCAGTTGTCTGTGTAGATCCGAATGACAATGTTGCAACGCTACCTTGGGCATTTCATCCATCCTGGCTATTTCCAGTGATGTTTTCGAAGAGATGGAATGTTGTTGGGCTCGTGTCTGGGCTCGTGTCTTGGAACGTATCTGGGGATTGTTGAGGCGCTTTATACTTGCGGTTTGTTCAGTACCGGCTGCTCATTCGCTTCCAGATCTCTTGCCGGTTGCCCAACATTATTTGGTTATTGCCGTTCAAGCCGTTTACCTAGTACCTGTTCTCACTGCCGTTTTCTTGTTGTTTGCCCTACTAGTGACTAATGCTGGCTGCCCGTTGCCGTTTACTTGTTGCCAGTAACTGTCGCGGCTCTCGTGAGATGTCGGCAATGAACCGTTTTCGGCCCCTGGCTCTGCTTGGGCCGGATGCTCCTGTGCAAACTTTTCCCTTTCTGCAAGGAATAGCTCGCGGGTCTTGCGGCTTGATGATTGCTCTAGGCGTTCAACTGCCTTTGGAGATCCTTCCCGTGCTGCTTATGCGCTTCTAGAGCCCCTTTCCACGCAGTCACCTGCTCATCCTGATGACCCTCTTTGATGCCTTGCAACCAGGACTCTGCTTTGCTCGAGGGATCTTCTGCCCATTGGACAGCGAGTTTGGATAGACCTAGTGACTAATGCTTGTGATTTGCTGTTAGTTACTTGTCGCTGTTCGCCTGTTGCTGTTTGCTTGTTGCCGTTCGCCTGTTGCCGTTTGATTGTTGCTAGTCACTGATGCTGGTGAATGATGTGACTAATGCTGGTGATTCACGGCCAGCTACTTGTTGCTATTCGCCTATTGCCGTTTGCTTGTTGCCAGTGACCAATGCCGGTGATGCCGGTGACTGATGCTCGTGACGAATTTTTCCGTTTTTCACCGCGGTAATTACCCGTTGTTTGCTTGTTGCCGTTTGCTCGCTTCCTTGCCCGACAGCTGGCAGACTTGGTGGTTATCTAATGGCTCTGTCCCGTGACCTGTATTTGATCAAGTATATAACCTGGCCCCTGGGGAGAAAAAAAGGACAATTTTTTTTTCGACACAGCACACCACTGCCATCACCAACACCAACACCCAACACAATCAATATCACCACAATCAATATGTCCCAGGCCACTCATCAGCAGCCTCAAAATGGCCTCGACTTGGTGCAGATCGGCATACAAGTTTCCTTCGACTCCCAGGGGAAGTCGGTTGTGCATTTTGACGAATCCAACCCACATGACGTTGCGGTGAGAGAGGCATTCGAAGCGTATAAACAAGAGCATCCGGCCCAAGAAGGGGGTGAAATGGGTCAATTTTTTCGCTTTTTGCAAACCCAAGCGGATCCGACTGACGAATGGACTATTTGTTATTCTCGAATGTCGCCTGGTGGGCAGTGACAAGCTGTGTAAAGACTTGTCCAAGGTAAGCGCAACAGCTTCCAAGTTCCGCTCGGTTAACTGACTGACAGTGAATTAGGTCAATACAGTTTGGCAATTCGTCTTGGAAGTGGGAGAGGGCCTTTTTGTTGTTCTTTTGAGGATTGGAATTTCGAGAAGGGGGGGGATTTGGGGGACTTGGATGGCTTCTAAGCCCGGCTTTGGCAGATGATGGGATGATAGAGGCTGGCAACATATTCCAGGTAGTGGCAGATGGAATACTTGAAAACCCTTTCATCTAAAGTTTCCATGCAATTTTGAATGCCCTCGGGACCCTTCATACAGGTGTAAATTGGGGTGCTGCGCCCGTATTGTTCAAGTGCGAAAACACAGCACAAGATTCCAAAAGTCGGGCTTACTGGCCGCCAACGCGAAAGTGAAGCTCGCCGCTTCGACAAGTCGGTTCAAGGAGCAAAAACTGATTGTTTGGGTGCCCTTTATTTTCCCGTTTGCTCGTTGCCGTTTGCCCGTTGCTGTTATTCACTTTCTGGACTTGACCGCCAGCGGCCTGCTCGCTAAAAAAAAGTACCTACAGTGGGTCGTATGTAGGTATGTATTTCTTTTCTTTTCTTTTCTTTTTTTTTTGATTGTCAAAACGCAAGGCCGCCGAGATATTCCTTGCAGAGAAGCCAGCTCGAGGTCTCACTGCTGCTTTGTATTTCGCGGTGGATATTGTGCACACGAGGGGAAATGCGGAGGACTCATTTGGTCGGGGTTTGCTTTTACATCTTTTCGTTTAATTGACCGAGTTTCGCCCTGCAATCGTTCCGATTCTATTGTCCCAGATGTCTGCGTATTCCAGAGGCGCCGACGCGAACAAGGGAAGACGTGATGTGCCAACGAAAACGGAAGGAGCTCCCGCTCGCTCCTTCCCAGAGTCCAACAACCAGGAAGAAACCCCCAGAAATTCGTCCGAGTTGTAAAAGTTTTTTCCCACAAGATACATACCACAAGCAAATTCACCGTCTCGTTTTTTTTTTTTTAAAAAAAGCGTCAATGAAATCTGGCAATTCTTCTTGGAAGTGGCGAGGGGCTTGTTTGTTATTCTTTTTTTCGAGGATTGGGATTGAGAGTGTGTCACACGTTGCCATGAGTGCCAGGGCCACACACAGTTATGTGCAAGGTTAATACAACTTGGCAGTTCTTTTTGGAAGTGGGAAGGGGCCTTTTTATGCTTGTTTTCGAGATTAGGATTGAGAGGAAGGGGGGGGGCTTGGCTATCTTCCAAGTCTGGTCTTGACAGATGGTGGAATCATAGAGGTTGGCAAATTTATCAAGACGAATGGAACTCTGATCCGACTGTGTTCATCTTCTGTGTCATCTGGCTATTGTACATCAATCAAATGGTCCCTCCGCCTCTGATTTTTCCCCTTTTTTTCCGGTGTTGGCAGAAGCCGCAACACATTAGCTCCTGTCCACGTCTCCAAATTCAGCGCCAAAGCAGCATGTCTGCTGACGACCTAGCGAAACAAACCCATACCAGAAGTGCGAGTTTGTCCGGTTTGACCCCATCGAGCAAAGCGGTAAGTACGAGGAGCCATTGGCTGTTCTCGTGCTGATCCCCCCAGCGCACATTCTGACTCTGTGCTGTCGACACTCATTGCATCGTCGTCGAGGGTCTCGGGTGCTTCCTCGCCATCATGGCCAGACTCACCACCTAGGTCTGGCTCGGGTGCGTCCTCGCCGTCATGGCCGGAGCCACCACCCATTTCAGACTCACCGCCATGATCGAAGCCGTCGTCAAGGCCAAAATCATCGCGCGATTCTGGCTCTGATGCGCCCCCGCCACTTTGGCCGGAGTCATCACTACCCCAATGTAAACCACGACTCGATCCAAGGCCGAGGGATTGAGTGATCCCTGCGGATGATGGCCGTGGGCGCGTGAGACGCGGTTCGCTGTCCAAGCCCTGAGCTTCCGACGATGCGGCCGGGCGACTTCTGTCGTCGCTTGGCGTTGCAGAGACATGGGACAAGCGCCGCCGTCTCGTGGTACTCGTGGTACTCGTGGGCCGCCGAGGCAGGGTGAGGCTTTCAAACGGATTGACATCGCCGTCGTCGCCCTGGCCGCCGCCTTGGTGATCGTCATCTGGGCCAAGGTTGCTCTGTGCCGATCGAGTGGCTTTGGCCTTGCGCCTCATTTCCTCAATCAGAGCCAGCTTGTGGTACTCGTGAAGCTGTTCTCTGGTCGGGGGCTGGCGGCCGCCGTGAGCCGACTGTGCGCTCTCATACACAAACTCTACGGGCAAGAACATTCTGAGTTTTGTTTCTGGATCAACAATCTGATCCAGTGCCCGGATGAGATTGGTCAAATCTTGAGTCGTGACAAAGTACGGCTCTTCATCTGCGGGCACAAAGCTGTCAGTTGGTGTCTGGATCACCTTTTCCAACGACTGAAACACGCGGGAGATGATGGGAATCGTTTTGATTCCCTCCGCTCTCCTACGTGCGAGCACCTCTGCGTGGACCCCTGCAATTGAGCAAGGGCAGCTTTCTCGACATAGGGCGGCGAATGCCACCAAGAACTCGTCCCCGAGGTGGTTGAGCCGCCAGACCCTTTGATCGTTTGTACGCAGGATAACGGCGTACTGAATTGCGGTGGCTAGCAAAGACGGCCGCGAAGAGCTTTCCCCCCCGGCCCATGCGGGATGAGGGATGAGCCAGGCGAGGTGGTCACTGAAATCGGAGGACCAGGTGTGGTTCTCTTCAACTTCGCCTCCCAAGTCGCCTCGACAACTAAGCTCAAAAGAGAGCTTGGTGTTGAAGCCCACAATGTCCCACGGCGTGCACTTGGCGTATTGTAGGCATATCTTCCAGAGCATGTGATATAGCTTCACGTCATTAATGTCGATCCAGTGGTGCTTTTCGGCTTCCCACTGGTCGAGAACGTCGTTCTCGTCCTGCTTGGACCAGCCATCTCGACCAACATGGACCTTGGGCATTGCAGGATGAATGGACTTCTTCATCCGCTTGTTCAGGGCCGTGAGCTGATCCTTGTGGATGGCCGAGGCTGGATCAAGCACATCGGACTGGTACTTGTCAGCCATCCTCTGAAACGCCTTTAGCATTCCAACGTGCATCTTTCGAGGGTCGAGCTCGACTTCTTCGTGCTCTTCATCGTCGTTCTCGTCTCGTATATTCCCACGAGTCGTTCTCCTGGTGAGTTTGGCCTTGGCCTTGGACTTGGCCGATCTCGAGGGTCGTGGTTCGGACAGGGTGGCGATCAACTCAA